>NC_134137.1:329930000-329932500 GCF_033958435.1 Carettochelys insculpta
TTTAGTTAACCTCACTTAAAATGTTCCGATCTATGCCAAATGCACCTGTTAAAATAGAACGTTACATTACAAAGAGAAGTTACGTAATTCTTTACCAGTAAGCTTATACTACATCAGAATTGCTGTATATATACTCATACTCATCTCTAATATATCTTACTTTTTGTCAAATATATTACCTCAATTGTCAATTTGTTACAACAGTATATTCAATAAACAGTATTCATGCTTACCACATTATTCCTGTTTGCATTGTGCACTCCTATAATTATTTTCTGCTTTGTAATAGATACTGTATATATTAAACCTGGCATTGTTAATTTTCAGTTACCTTAATTATAACTAATATCATACCTCATAACTATGTTTTAATAATAAAATGGCAAACTCTAAGTAATTTTTTGCCAGAAAAGATGATGTGCAAACTTTCTGTATCGAATGTTGTATGTTTAAATGCTGTTTCAGCTACGTACTGTATTTGAGAACTTGGCGTTTAGCTTCCATGAAATATCTTTCAGTACAGTGCATACTGACATTCTGAATTTTAAAGCGAAAACTTCTTCATGTCTTTCAAATTTTAGGTACCACACTGTGTATCTTCATATAGTTGTGAGTTCATTGTTTAATATAGTGTAGCACATGAAACATTTTAACGGTGCTTTGTGTAAAACAATTTCATTAGTAATTGACCTAATTTTTACAAATAATAGTATTCATTTACACTGCTTAAAAATACTGATTATAAAATCATATCTTGGAAGACATTATATTAGTTAAAATAAGAACAAAATTTTTAAAATATTGAATGTGCTTTTACAGTTGTTCTTATACATTCAGCTTTGTCCTTCATATTTGGCATTTTGATGTATTAGGCAATCTTAAGTATTAAAGACTTTTTGCATACTAGCACTAGCCTTCAAATGCATTGTGCCTGGTGTCAATGATGAATTAATTCCAGTAGAGCACAAAGTTGCTATTATTTAAACCCTACTTTTCACCCTAATTTTTTATGTTATAATCAAATTTTTAAAAAGTAGAACTATAGCAAAGATATTGTGAAGTAGACCAACATAAATTTAACATTACTTTAGAGAATTTCCTATAGTGTTACATGTTCATGATACTGTGTACATTGTGTGTGTGTGTGTGTGTGTGTGTATGTGTGTACACGTAATTGAGAAACTCATGTTCTGTGCTGTGTTGTCAGCAGCATTACTTTTAAAGAAAGATCACTGCTGATTGTGTTATATATGGGACAAATACTCATGTTTAAAATGTTGGGATTTTAAAGCATATTTTCTGAGTTAAAAGTTTAAAATGTGTCACAATTTCACCCTATTTCAGCCTTGGAAGGGAGAATGTCTGTCTGATTTCTAAAACTGTGGACAAGTAGTGAAAGCCATAATTCATTTCCATGTTTAAAGTGTCTCTATGTGTTTTTAAGTGAAATGCTCATATATGGAGTTGTCTTCTTTCTAATTCCGTGAAGATGGTGTCCTTTACAGGGAAAAGGGGAAAAAAAAATAACACTTGCATATTATAGAGTATTTTTAGAATACCTTATAGCAGTTTGAATAAGTAGGAATTTGATATTTTCTCAGCCAAAATACCCTCTGGATCAGAGGCCAAAAGTACCAAAACTATCTCCCCATATAAAGAATGGCACATTTAATAACTGGCATAACTTCTTTGAGAAAGAAGGACCCCTGGTGGTGGTTCAGGTATCTCGTGTACTGTTCGTATTGTTCAAAAGTTGAGAACCACACCTGACCACCACAGTCAACACAGACCTGTAAAAATGTAAAAGCACTGCTGAAGTCACAAAAGAAAGTGAATATTTCACACGCTATTGTTTTACATCAACAGAACCTATTTGTCTTATGAAAAAATAAAACAAAGTAGGCTAGCATTCAATATTACCCTATCATAAAGTAAGGAGGCTTAATTGATATATGTTTTTAAATCCTGCTATTTGTATAAATAAAAGACCACATCTTGATGCAAAATAAACACAAAAGCACTGTTGTGACTATAAAAGGGAGTCATATACTAATTTATATAATAAGTGGTTGTGCACGCTTTATTCAAGATTATGGCTGCAAGAAATGGCATGAATTGCTGGGTGTGTTTAATGCTGGATTATAGCAATTTGAAACATGTCAAACACATGGCTAATGCCTCATGCTTCACTCATTCTTGCGTAAACCTGCATAGCCACCATCCATTATACCCTTGGTAACAACACAATTCTGCAAGTAAATATTGTTACACTAAGTAACCTTTCAATTCAAGTTGTTTAGGAAGAGAAAATGCAATCTTGTGCAGTCAGTTCCAGTGTCAGTTTAATGTTTCAAAAGGGAAGTGGTGTAGAGAATAAGTATCTGTACAGTGACTTGCTAGTTTAAAAAAAAAAAAAAACCAGAAAACTTACAGTTTACTGCAGGGGAGAAAAGTAAAATTGTATCTTCTAATTTCATAGGATGAGTGGAGTTTTTTTTTT
>NC_134137.1:329937500-329940000 GCF_033958435.1 Carettochelys insculpta
CAGCAGTCCTAGATGTTTGTAGCTCATTTGTCCTTATAGTCACAGATTGCAGTAGATAGCTTCTGCAAAGACCACAGAGAATAACAATTGAAGAAGAAAATATCCAGTAGAGTATTAATAACAGACAGGTTCTGAGGGGACAGGCTTAGAAGTGACAGTCTTTTCTTCAAAACTGTGATTATATCTTAAATAAGCAGACAGGCAAAGTAAAACTATGGGTACACTTAATAGGACTCAGGAGGCATTTTATGATAGGGTCTGCACCATAGGATTTAAATACCACCTGAGTTTGGTGTATAAATCCTTCTCCAGAGCATGTTGATGTAAATGTAAATATAGAATGTGATATCCTTTAGGTGATTTACGTATCTGTGTACTACATATCTAGGGGTTTTTTCCCCCTTAAATGATATTTAAAATAAAAATGCAAGTTATTTTTATTTATACCACAGTCATAACTTTCTAGGTCTATACTTTTGTTATATGAGATACCAGAGAGATATTTAAAAGTAAAATAAAACTCTGTTTCTCTTTTTCTTTTTAATGTACCCTTACCAGATAACAGTTATTAATGTATTAATTCAGTATTTTTGTGGGTTCCCGGGGTCAACTCTATTGAGGTTCTATTATGACCTGTAAGTCATAATGCGAACTGCTATTTCCTTTAAAATAACTATATGTCTTACAACTGGTCAGCTAGTTAAGAGTGTTACTAATACATCAGAATAGGTATTAGAGTGAAGTAGAATTAAGATTCAACTTGCAATGAATATTTACTGGTTAAAGTTACACATAATGATTGATGCTTATATACAAAGAGTAACTGAGATTACATTAAATTGCCTAATAAGGTAAGACTGATCAGTTAGTGAAGTTTGATCAGAAACTGGTAGATTTACTTAAAGTAAACAAAGTTAAAACACCAGTTTTTGTCGAAGCTTTTTGAGTAGAATTTTTTTGGAGTTTGGACAGTCCTGGTGTGGCTTGATTAATTATATTGCTGTGATCCTTATATAGGGCTGGGAAGTTTGACTTAAATAAGACAGTTATTCTTCACCCATGTATCAAGACAGATTGACAGTAGTCTGTAATATATTGTTATATAGACTCAATGATAAATGGATTGGGTACTGTCACAAGTCATCAGGTCAGCTTTAAAGATATATGGATAGGCTGGAAGCAACTTTTTATCCTAGTGCTGATGTTTATCAACCTGTAAATATTGTTAAAGTGAACATATATCTTAAATATTGTAAATGGGATAAAATGGATTTAACCAGTTCATTTTTTTTCTTATTTTATCAGAAAATTAATAGCCAAACAAGTCATATGCTTAGTTTTAAATCGTTGAATTCTGTAGTGGATACCAGAATATATAATGCATGGACATAGCATATTTTTCATTAAATACACTGATAAATTACTCTGCATTAGATGTAGAATTTTATTTTGATATTAGGTTTGTAGAACTAATTGTTTGTGTCACTTAGGTCAAAATAGTTGCTAAAAATGTGATTGCTTTACAGGGTAGATTTGAGCTTGCATTTTGAGGATTCATTAAGTCAGTTCCACTAATATAATCTTTTAAATTTTTTTATGAATTTATTGGTAGGAAAGTATTTCAGGTGATAGTGTCTTAAATATTTTTATATTTCACTTACACATAACATTTCATTTATGCCTAATGTAACATTTACTGGAGTAAAAACTTAATGCTGGAATGCAGATATTTTGTTAACATAGAAATAAAAATATTAGGTTTCTGTATGTTTGATCTTTTTGAATCTTTTAAAAAGAGGAATGGAAGTAACAGCAATTTTCTATTTGTTTTTCCTCTATCTGAAATTTCAAATTACACATCTGTGAGAAATGTGTTTTTTATATGGTAGGCGATAACCATGCTTAGGCTGTCTCTAGACTGCAGGGGAACTGTGGTCAAAGATATGCAAATTGCAGTATCTTTTGCTGACAGTTCTGTCGCAAGAGGTTTTCCGACATTTGGCCTGTCCACATAGGGGCCAAATGTCAGATAAACCCCTTTTATTGAGACTTCCCTTCTTCCTTGTGGAATGAGGTGTACAAAGATGTTGACAGAATGTTCCTGACCAGCAGATCTCTTCTGAGAGATCTGGAGTCTGAATGCACACTCTGTTGACAAAAATTTCTGTTGATGGAAGTTTTATTGACAGAAGCCTGCAGACTAGACATAGCCTCAGTGAGCTACTAAGAATTTGCACTCTGACTCTTCAGAAGTGTGAATGTGTTGCTCCTCCTCTTGTGTATTGATATAACCAGAAGTGTGACACAAGAATACCCAGCTATCCTATCCATAGCAAGAATTGAAGACAGAGAGGATTAAACATGGCATATAATATGACTTTAAGATGTTCTTAACATACCTCATTTCTTTTATAGATATTTAAATCATCCAGATGTCTGCATGAAGCAAAATGTTATTCCCTAGTAATTAAAAATAATAGCTAAAATTCTTAAAAAATTA
>NC_134137.1:329945000-329987500 GCF_033958435.1 Carettochelys insculpta
ACTTGGATAAGGCAGAAAGACAGGAAAGGGAAATTAGAAATTTCAAAAGATCCTGATTCTTCAAAAGCATTTTATTGTAAGTGTAAAATGTAATGGCAGAACTAGAGGTAAAGTGATCGAGAAGAAGCATGTTGTAGTATAGAAGAAGTAGGGTTCCTCCATCTGAACTTCGTAAAACTCCATGGTGGAGTTCATGGGTATGAGAAAGAAGGATAACCAGATAGTGTGAGTAAACAAGCTTATGTTTGTTTAGCTTATTTTTGCTTTTATGCATGAGACAACTAGAAGGACACTTGATATCTGAACAGTAATGGAAGTGAAGATACCAAGATTGATGGTCCTCAGTCATAAGGAAAGCACTGAAGTAAAGGGAAGTGTTGAAGTCACAACATGAAAACAGAGTTCGCATTGAAAAATTGACCCAAAACTTTGAGGAATCCTGTAGCATCTTAAGGACAAACAAATTTATCTGGGCATAAGCATTCATC
Source organism: Carettochelys insculpta (assembly GCF_033958435.1). NCBI lineage: Eukaryota > Metazoa > Chordata > Testudines > Carettochelyidae > Carettochelys > Carettochelys insculpta. Next base: position 329,945,489 of record NC_134137.1, read on the forward strand.
AGCTGGATCTGAAAGTTTATTCACAAATATATTTGTTAATTTGTAAAAGAACACTTTTTTTTTCTGAAACAGACTAATGTGGCTAACTCTCTGAAACTCCTAACCAAAACGCTGTTTTGTCTTTCTGTTCTAACTGAAACAGTGAAACTAATTTTAATGGCATATGAATTGAGAAAATATAATAAAGTATTCTGTCATTAGTAGTTTTTACTGCTGTATACAAACTATCAAAGATGTACGGTACAAGAGAGGGCTCTCTCTTGTATCTTGTCCTCATTTCAGTAAAAATATCGTTTCAGCAGCTTTCAGTGTAAGTATATAGAATGGAGATTGTTTTCATGTCATTTACGCTCCAGAGCAGAACAGAGAAGAATTTCCTCATGTGTAAGTGTCCATAGAATGCATGCCTTAAAATACAATGAAGACTTTTTTTTTGAGGTATGGAAGAAAGTCATTTTTTCACCTTTTGCACCAAGACAGTTTATACAGGAAAAAAGAAAATCTGTCAAATGAACAGAGGCCATGTCTACACGTGCCCCAAACTTCGAAATGGCCACGCAAATGGCCATTTCGAAGTTTACTAATGAAGCGCTGAAATGCACATTCAGCGCTTCATTAGCATGCGGGAGGCCGCGGCACTTCGAAATTGACATGGCTTGCCGCCGCGCATCTCGTCCAGACGGGGCTCCTTTTCGAAAGGACACCGCCTACTTCAAAGTCCCCTTATTCCTATGAGCTCATGGGAATAAGGGGACTTTGAAGTAGGCGGGGTCCTTTCGAAAAGGAGCCCCGTCTGGACGAGATGCGCGGCGGCAAGCCATGTCAATTTCGAAGTGCCGCGGCCTCCCGCATGCTAATGAAGCGCTGAATGTGCATTTCAGCGCTTCATTAGTAAACTTCGAAATGGCCATTTGCGTGGCCATTTCGAAGTTTGGGGCACGTGTAGACGTAGCCATAAAGTTTAAAACATTCTGTAGATAGGACATTATTCAAGGAAGAAATGCCTCTTTCCCTCTTCCAATTCCAGCTCCCTCAAGTAGATTAGGATGTCTGAAGACAATTTGAAGGCCCTCAGAGAGCCTAATGGTAATGTACAGAATTCAGGTTGGACTGAGCAAGAGACCCCATAGTTGAGAAGCCAACATGTTTGGGGATGCACACAAGACTGAAAATGACTTTAAATTTCTCCATTCAAGAGAGAGTGTACCCCCTTGAAATAAAGAACAACTTCCATAGCTGTGAAACCTGTGCTGCAACAGGGGCATTTAAGGCTGGATTCAACATTTAGACAATGTCTACAGTTTCCTTTTTGGAAGGGGTATTTAAATGACACGGATTGGAACTGGTTAATGAGGAACTGATATGAATATTCAGCATCTCATTAACATAATGGCAGCCAGTTGTGCTTCGAAAGTACTGCTTTCTAATTGCAAACTGGCTGTGTAAATGTGGGCACTTCAAAATAAACCCCAGACTTTGAAATACCCTTATTCCCAAAACAAATTGGGAATAAGGGAATTTCGACGTCTAGGGTTTATTTTGAAGTTCCCATGTCTACATGGCCAGTTTGCATTTTGAAAGCAGCACTTTTGAAGTGTGACTGGCTGCCATCATGCTAATGAGGCACTGAATATTCGTATCGGCACCTCATTAACCAGCTCCGATCTGTATCATTTAAATACCCTTCTGAAAGGGAGGGATAGCGTAGACATGGCCTTAGTGTTACATTGATTAGTAGCAAGTCTCCACATTTTTGTATTCGTAAAGGTTGATATTGGATATTAGAGATTAATTAATAAAACTACTTGTTCTGAGGGCAGTAACAGTAAAATATTGTCCAGAATAGCTCCGGACAGTATACCAAATGTGCGAGAGCTGTTTCCCCAGGGGGCAATAAATGTTGCTGGTTTTGACCTCTGAATCACTTGGTATTCATTTTATTCGTCTGGGCATTTATTTTTCATTCTGTGAACTAATTACCTCATATCCTTCCAAATGCATCTCTCCTCCTGCTGTTTTGGTCCCTTTCCTCACTCATTCTCACGTCTTTTTTTCCACCATATCTAGCCCCACCAGTGCTGGCTCAATTTCTTTTCCACCCAGCTCCACTCCATACTCCTCTGTTCCCTCGCCTTATAGTCTGGATCTTTTCTACCCATTTTTTGTTTGATGTAGCTTTCTTCCCATTCAGCTTCTCATCCCCATTTTTGCATGCTATCCTGGGTTCTTTTGAGACAAAACTTCCAACTTTGGTGATCGTGGTTTTTCATATGTTACAGATATCACAGGTGCAGGGTTTTCTTAAGATTTATATCTAAGTTGAGAAAAGGTTTGTGACAGTAATTAGTGTATATCATAACGTGTATACACACACACACACACACACACACACACACACACGCACAGAAGAAACACCACTGACACAATTAAACTAGCATGATCATTAATAACTTCGAACTAAGGCCACGTCTACACTCATCCCCTGCTTCTGGAAGGGTCATGGTAATGAGCAGCGTGGAAGATGCAAATGAAGTTCAGATTAACATATCTCACACTTGATTAGCATATTCGCTTGAGATCTTTCTTCCGGACGGTCCACTTCTGGAAGCCAAAGCTTCTGTGTAGACTGGGCTCCCTCATAAGGAAATGGGGGTCCTACCAAGGGAAATCTTCCTTCCGGAAGACCCTTCTTCCACAAACATTTGCAGAAGAAAGGTCTTCTGGAAGGGGGATTTCCTTCGGAAGAACCCCCATTTCTTTCAGAAGGAGCCCTGTCTACACGGCAGCTTTTGCTTTCAGAAGAGGATCTTCCAGAAGCAAGATCTCATGGGAATATGCTAAAGAGGTGTGAGTATTTTAATCCATGCCTCATTTGCATCTTTAGCTCCCCTTATTATTATGCCCCTTCTAGAAGTGGGGGCAAGTGTAGACATGGCCTAAAAGTGTGAGTAATCTAGCTTTACACAGAATAGTTCATTAAAAAATCAGAAAAATATTCCATGTCATAGGTCTATTAACTATTTATAAGATATGGATACCAAAAGCCAATTATTAAATTGGTTCCCTACAATCCTTAATTATTAATAGAAAAGTAAAATGAAGATCTAATGTTGGAGGTCTTATTCATAGTGTCAGTATCCTTTTTCCACTCTCAAAAATCCTTCCTCGCACCCCATGAAAGAGGCCTTGTAAATTAATAAACTACTATAGATGATTGGGAAGGGACCCCATAATATAAAAGTGATTTTAGTATGGGAAATCCATTTGGCAGTATAGCCTAGAATTTTCAAATGAGCCAAAGGGAGCCAAAGCCCGCTCCCATATATGTAGTCAATGAGTTTTTGTGGCCTCTGTTATGGAGGGTATCAGGCTCAACTATCAGAATAGTCTCTGGCCTTAAAATCTATGCACCTATCAGGCAGATGACTAGAACAGGGGTGTGCGTAGGAGGAGTTAGATCCCCTCTGGGAGCATGAAATTTTGTACAGTGGGCACAGCATGATTGGCTGCAGGGTCTGAGGCTCATTCATCTAATTAAAAAGGTTGAAATATGTTCCTGTTTTTATGTATGCATATTCACATTTATACACCGTTTAATAAAGATTTTACATTCTACAGACTTATTTTCTTACATGTGCCCAAAAGTTTTTTTTCATATGAACATGACTGAAATTTCAGTTGGTTTGGATTACATTAGATAGGCTGGGGGGCCCTACTAATTTCAGGGATGAAAAGTGGAGTGTGATGTATAAAGTTTGCTCACCTCTGGACTAGAAGACTGGAAGGTAACTGGCTTTGCTCTTTCTTTAAACTGAAAGTAAGACAGTTGTAAACTTCACTTCCAAGTGAAGATTTCACTAAAGTCTGTCATGTCTTTTCACTTTGAGACTGCCATGTGGTAATGGCACCACATGCGATTACAACTTAAAATAATCTGAAAACTTCACTGAGTATTCAGTCCTGCAAGGTGCTGAGTATTCTGACTAATTCAGTGAAGCACTTCAGCAAGTGCTTACCTTTAATTAACGAGACTATTAAGCACATGATTAAATGTTTTATTAGGTCAGAGCCATGTTGCTTATTGCCTTATAGGATCAAGTATCAAAAGCAGAATGTGGCATACTCCATTCTGACTGTTTTGTGAAAGGAGTGTGTAGTCTGATGGTTTCTAATTTCACTGTAGGTGCAGTTCCAGAGGATCATATAGCCCTAGAAGCCTCAAATGGTTTGCACCCTGTCAGTCTTAGGGGCTACCTCTATTCTTATGTGATACCACAACAATTTAGTTTAGCAGTTTTGAATTAGCAGCTCTTTGGTTTAAACATGACAAGATGCCAGTGTGACAGAAGGGGGCAGACCTCTCGGCAGTGATGTCATCTCGTTTATGTGCTGTACCAAACTCTGCCAACCTTTTCGTATTTTAGCGAAATCCAGTTTAGACCAGTTTATAGACAAACTGTATGTGATGAAGGTCTAACATCTGCTCTCTCTGGGTTTTGGGGGGCAGGGGAGCACGCATTTGACACTTCATGGAGGACTATTGCAGAGGGACCCACCATCTGGTCACATGTCAGAACATGTGTTTTTAAAACAAGCCGCAGAGCTCTGTGTGCTAGGGGACCATTCCATCAGCAGAAACAGCAAGCTCTGAAGGAGGAATGGTGGAATTTGCCTTTCCTAAGGCCTTGGACCAAACCCAGGGACTCAGAAACAGAGCTAAGGTCACCCAAAGTATGGACTGTGTTCAGGATTTTTATTTTTCATTGATCTGTGATGATTTTCTGCATTTAAAGAGTAAAATGTGTATGTTTAAGAAATTCTTTTGCTAACCTGTGTCTCCTAGTTAACTGTCATGTGGTCCCTGAAAAGTGTAAATAGGAAAAAACAGAGTTTCTACAGCCACATTGACTATGCAGGAATATGTCTAAGCAACTAGGGGTTTGGATGGCTGAGGCACTGGTTCCAGGGTACAGGTGGCCAGACTACAAGACCCCACTGTAGACACAGTGTGTGTACCTGGGGGGCCTGCCTGACCTACCCAGACAGACAAACACTGATATGGCATGAACCAGAAATCTTAGAAGCACCTCAGATTTAGTGGTTGGATCCCATCACGACAATCCTGTATCAATTTAGTGAGTGGGACTGGAACTCATTTTCTATGAGATGGTGAAAAGTCTGTGGGATAGTATATGTTTGCAGTGAGTAAAGAAATAGAATCTTGACTTGATTGGAGATTCCAGGCAATCTTTAATAATAATAACAATAATAATAACAATAACAATAACAATAATAATTCCTAAATGGGATCATGTTATAAATCAGAACAAATTAATAATTATCTCCATGTATTTAACCTAACTTATGTGAGGCTGGGAATCAGGAGACGTTCCAGAATAAGCTGAATAGTATCTTGTTATTGCTTAGTTCAAGTAATTGTTTAACCCAGTTTGTTTAAAAAATAAGTTTAGAATATCCTCCGTTCAGCCAAAGGCTAGTGACTCCATTTTGGACTTTGAGAATTGAAAAGTAGATTCTGTATGTGGAAAGCAAAAATAAGTGGAACTTGATGGTATTAGTAGGTTTTTCACTGCTGCCTGTGTCTTCCACACTTCTCTCCTGTAGACTGAAGATTTTAGCAGTTACCTGCAAACCCAGACCCCTTGCCCTAGCACCTTAGATTTCCTCCGGCTGTTAACTGAAAATGTAAGATGGAATCTGTTGATCTGCCATCACTAGCATTTAAGTGGGGCAAATTTCTCACATCAATACATCTAAAAGACATGTACCTTCACATACAGGTTCTTCTATTGGAAACACTGGTTTGGATTTCAGACAAGGTATTTCCACCTTCATCACTTTTAGTCTTGCTTTGGTCCTGCAAAAAATCCATAGCCCTGGGTGGTGTAGTTTAGGTGAACTAAGTCCTGGTGTAAACATCACTAGGTTGTTAGAAAAATTATCCCAGTAGCCTAGCTACCACCTCTTGGGGAGGTGGATTATTTATGCCACAGGGAGAACCCCTCTTGTTGATAGAGGTAGTATCTATATGCAAGTGCTACAGCAGCACAGGTATGCCTCTGTAGTATTTTAAGTGTGGGCATATCTGTCTGGAGGATTACTGGTTGATGAAGCAGCTGTCAGAGCCACCTGTGATACAGGGTCTTAAGTGAAGTGAATTCTGTCTGAAATTCATTATAACTATGGGGTGGCAGGGAGAGAAACCCTGACCCTTTTGTATTTTAAGTTTCCGTTCAATACAGTGGAAGAAAAGCAGAATTTTGTTTGTACAGAACCAGTGCAGCTTGATGGAGAGAGAATTTTTGAGATTTAAAAGTGGTTAATAATTCTGCCTAACAACTTCAAACAGCAAAGCGGAATTTATTGATCTAGACCGGGGTCGGTAACCAAAATACCTAGAAGAGACACTTTTTCCAATTCGGTAAAAAACTCAATAATTCAAGAGCTACAATGCATGTGAATATGTGACAGTTGTTAATAAATAGCCTCAAACCATACTTTCAGTGACCCCTATTTTAAGAACCGTGCACACACAATGATTAGTAACGAGATACATGTTTATTTCAGGACTTCAGACTTTTCACATTTTTTTTTTCTCACGCTTCCTTTGTCCTTTTGTACCACTGTCTTCCTGACTTTCACTCCTGAACCTAACCTTTTCTCTGGAGAACAGCAGCAGGAGTTATCTCAAAACACTGGATCACATATCATTTGCTATTTAGATATGACTTGTTCATTTTTGGGCTTTTAGGTATTCAGTGTTTATCAAAAATTATCAGGAGTTTTTTTTTTGGTTGGTTGGTTGGTTGGTGGTTGTTTTTAAACTTTGAAATATAGCATTGGGAGCCACAAAGAAGCCTTTAAAGAGCCACACGTGGCTCCAGAGCTTCAGGTTGCAGACTCCTGATCTAGATTAACTGCTGTATTCTACATTTCCAACTCATGGATATAAAAAATTTCCTTCCTTGAGTCGATCTTCCAGGGTTTCCTGCAGATATAGGAGAACTAAAAGTTTAGGATCTGGAACTTCCATTTTCAATGAGGAGTATAATTTCCGTGGTCCCTTTTGCAATAGTCAAAGGTTATCAATTTTGGTTTGGTTTGGTTTGTTTGTTTTTTGTGCCAGGATATAGGAATAATCCACTCAGGAAAGCTATAAGAAACCCCCATGGTGAAAAATGAGATATAAACTACAAAATGTGTTCAGAAACACTGAAGTTCTACATTAGGTCAAAAAGCAAGGAAATGGTTAGGTTGGTATGGTGGTGTATCTCATACTGTATGTGTTGAAAAATTCTACGTACAGACTAGTGAATTAAGAATGGAGTTGGAGCAATACTGAAAATTCCTTTGTTTCTGACAAGAGTAAAATGGGTTTTTTAGGTAAGCATATATGTAAAAGCTAGATGCCTAAATAAAATGGGAAAACGTTCTTCACCTGAAAAAGTATTCAATTACAGTAAAAGTCTGATATTTGTGGTTGTTTATATGATTTATTAAGTCTTTTATGTTTTGCCTTTATTTAGTTAAGAACTGTTAACTTTTTGTCCTGTAGTTCTCTGCTGCCAGGTTTTGAATTTTCACTTCCCTAGTCAATTACTTTCTGCAGAAAGATTTGTCAGAATGCCTGTTGAGCTAACATGCCTGCTTTCCCTGCTATACTTGTAAATTGAATGAATAAGAAGAGAGTAAGTATGTGGGCGTGAGAATGAACTTGTGCTTGTTCTAATTTAGTTATACAGCCTCACCTAGAATCTGTTAATATTTAAATTCTAGTGAGTCAATATTAACAATATAACATATAGATTCTGAGGCGTCTTTTATATAGTTCTTCGTGCTTTAGGTGACTGTGAAAATGAACAATGACGGATTGCAAGGTTCATTAATACCTTTAGATGAAAAGAAGTGTCATGTTCTCAGTCAACTTTTATTCATAGTTTACAACATAAACTCTCTGAAAAAAGTTACCTTATATTAAGTATAACACTTATTTGTGTAGAAATGCATGGGCAGCTGTTCCTGTTAAACATTAATATCCCTGACATTTATTTTTAAGACCTAAATTATTGAATAACATGCTGCAAAATCAAATTCAAAAGAGAAATTTAAATTTAGGAGTCTTATGAATGCACTATAAATGAAGACAAATGTGGGTTTTTTGCATTTGGTAAATAGATATGTATGCCTAAGGTTAGATTTTATGGAGGAACTTTAAGTTAAGAATGAATTTAATAACTGATTTATATTGTTGCCTTTACAATGGAAATACTGGGAGATGCACAACAATAGCAACAATAATTTCTTGCTATTATATATTTAAAATAGTGACACTTATGAGGTGAAAAATGCATGCTTTTAATGAGGCTTGCATTTATGCTTAAGTGGTTTGACTAATGGAGACTGGAAAGCTTATGGCTTAAGTGCTTTACTGAATTAAGTCCTTAAAATCAGTGAGAATTATGTATTAGAAATCCTTTGTATCTATCTGAAAAAATTAAAACACCCAGGATCTGGTTTTGTAGTGCAAAAAAGGCAAACACCCCCATTTCTGATATATTATTGTTGTCCCACTTTCTTAAGAAGTACAACTAATTTCTTTCAGTTCAGGTGCTCATCCTGTGTCCCTTACTCATGTGAGTAGTCCTATTAAGGACTGCAAGACTGCATGAAGTAAGAAACTTTAGGGGGTAAGTTTTCAAAGCAATGTAAAGCTTGCTTTGGTATAATTAGGGCCCTATCAGATTCATAGCCTCAAAGAAAACATGATAGATCAGGTAATCTGGTCTCCCAATACGAAATCTATTTTGTGTGTGTGTGTGTGTGTTTAACCTGGAAAATACAGAATTCACTGGGAGCCCACCATTTCTCAAATTGGGGATTCTAACTCAAAAGGGAGTTCTGGGGGAGTTGCAAGGTTTTTTGGGGAAGGACAGGGGCATGGTAATGACACCCTTACTCCTGTGCTGCCTTCAGAGCTGGGTGGCCAGAGACTAATGGCTGTTGGCTGGAGAGCAGCAGCTGTTGGCCAACTGCCCAGCTCTGAAGGCAGCATCCTACCAGCAATACTATATCATATACCCTTACTTCTCTGCTGCTACCTTGAGAGCTGGGTGGTTAGAAAGTGGCAACTGCTAACTGAGGGTGACAATACCATTCCATGCCATCTTACTTCTGAATTGCTGCTACTGTCAGGGCGCCTACAATTACAACCCCTTGAAATTTCACGTTTAAGTAGCTAAAATAATAAAATTTACATTTAAAAAATCATATGGCTGTCAAATGGACCAAAATGACTGTGAATCTGGTAGTGCCCAAAGTATAATGTACTAATATTCACCGAAATGTCACTACTACTTCATAGCACACTCTTTGAAGACATACCCATTAATAATACTGAAATACAGATTTTTTGTAGTTAGTTTTTATTGCAGAGTAGTCACGAATCAAGTACTTTTTAATAATCAAAATATCTGAATGTTTTATTTAAATCTGATTTTATTTAAATTCAGTTTTCTTCTTAAAAAGAAAACTGTTTAAAATTAAGTATGAAAGTCTGACGCTGTGTAAATGCCAAAACTTCCTACATTAAATATGTCTATTATTTTCAGTCTTTACAATGGAGCAAATGTTGCCATTTACATTTCCCAAATGTTAAGTACTTTTGGTTTAAGTACTTTGGTTTATGTTGTGCAGAAAAGCTTTTGCCTTAATTGCTTTAGGTTTTAGTTTAGCTAACAGGTGCAGAGAAAAAACTTTCTTCATTTGGATAAGCACATTCAAAGATGAGAAATCTTCTGGGAATTGAAAAAATTGGAAAGCTCATTTCCTCTGCTCGTCGTTGGTCTCATCTTCACTGTAATCTTAGCACAAGGTATAACTTGATTCTTGCCCTAGCCTGATCTTGCTCACACACACAACAGTCTCCAGCTAGATTTAAGCTACCTGGCCCATCAGGGGAGGTGGGTTAAAACTCAAAGGCTATGTCTATGCTAGAGAGTTTTATCGACAAAACTGGTGGAGCATCCACATTACAGATAAGTTATTTTAACAGTAAATCAACAGAACAAAGCACTTGTGTAGCAGCATTCTGCCATTCCCCCAGGGGGCAGAACTCCTCTCTCGACAGAATCTGTCAACAAAAAGCCAGTGTGTGTGCTCTTGGGGGCCCAGGGCACTGGGCAGCCCTGTCTGCTGTGCTTCCAGTTGGCCGTTCTGTTGAGGGAGTGGCTGGGCAGTCTGGCCACTCTCTGTCGACAGAGCGGATGGCTTTTTAAATCTGCTTTGATGTCTGGCTGCAATCTGTCTTCAGAAGTTATGTCAGAAGATATCTTACAACAGTAATTTCTGTCAACAGATCACTGTGGTGTGGACATAGCTAAATGCTGTAGATGATGGAGCTAGTAATGAGTTGGAGATACTATTCTGTGTTGCTAATACAGGCACTCTTTGCAGCTCCCAAGTGTTGTTTTCCTGTGTTCACACTCTCACTCAAGCTAAGCTAATGCAGGAGGGGATAACTAGTGTGTAGAGCACTTGAACTAATACTGAACAGAAGACAAGCCCTATTAATTAAAAGGCAGGTGGAAGATGATGTATTCTAGTAATAGTTCTGTAAAAACTGAAGGATATTGCCCCAGATCTTAAATGGTATTTAGGCACCAAAGGATACAGGTAGGTGCCTGGTAGGATTTTCAGAAGTATCTATGCAGGTTTAAAGCTAACGCCTATTGATTTTGATTCCACTGGGAGTCAGGCACCAAACCTCTGTATGTCTTTTGAAAATTCAGCCATTGTAATCACAAAAAGTTGTGGGTTTTTTGGTATTTTTTTTTTAAATGTGGGGCAGTGGCTCTTTAAAATGGTTCAGCTTTACTCAAGAGTTGGGAATTGCCTGACCAGGAAGCAGTGAAAGGCATCAGGTGAGCTGCAGGGCAGGGTAGTTGGCTCAGTGGGGTTTCACTCATTTGCAGGTGGGTATATGAGCACTGCCTGTGAGGGTGCTAGCTCAGAGTCATTGATAGGGGAGCATCACCTACTGTTCAGGGCTTGTAACTGTGATGTACCGGGATGTTGTTGGCCCTTCCATTCCTGGGCTCTGACGCAGGACCCTTTAAGGGTTATTAGGGATCTGATAGCCAGAGAATGCTTAAGGCTGCCATCTCTGGGCCACTTCCTATCTCCCCGCCCACATATTATTTTACCAAGGTTGTCATCTGGCTTAGAAAAGCATGAGGATTGTCTGTTCGCCATAAGGCTCCTTCTGGTGGCTGAGAGGTCACCCCCTCTTTTGTAGTTATTGTTCCATAGTTCTCATGTGATTTAAGTTAATAAAGTAGCAGACTAATTAAACCACCTTTCTTTCTTCCTCTCTGGGATTATCTCACTTGGCACCTATATGAATATTTAAGCACCAAGTCCCTTTGGAAATCTGGCCCATAGTAACAAAAAACAGTATCTCAGTACCCACAGTCTAGTAATACTTCATTTATATGAAAAACCACTTACTTTTGATAAACTTCCTTTTTTGTAATGTATCAAGCAAATTTACAATATTTTTATTTAATGAATAAAATGATTTTAAATGCTGGTTTTATGCATTTTAATTAAATTCCATTTCTTTCCAAATGCTCCTTGACACAAATCTTGAGTAAAAGTTATCATCTAATCAATAAGAAATGTGTCATCACCATTTCTAACAATTAAAAATATAAAAATTAGGACTCTGAATAAGTGTATTCTAAGTTTTGTATATGCTTATGTCATGCATGTGTAGTGTGTCTTCCTGGATAATACAAAGAATCAAATTCATCGTGAATTCACAATTCATCATGTGTCATCGATTATACTAACCAAACTGAATGACACTTCCTTTGGGGAAATAACTGAAAAGTACAAATGCAAAATGAGATTTAAAACGGAACAAAACAAAACATTTCCTGCTTGCTGATCTAAATCATGATTAAACTTTGTGATTTAGCTCACTCCGCACTTTTCTGTCTGGATGAGTGTTTTATTAGAAAAATATAAATTACTGGTAATTACCCAGGGTATTGGAATTAACTTTTTCAGAGCTATACAGGTTTTTCAGATAGCTATATCACCAGTAACAGAGAGGAAGCCGTGCTAGTCCATACACTATCAAAACAAAAAGCAGTCAAGTAGCACTTTAAAGACTAGCAAAATAGTTTATTAGGTGAGCTTTCGTGGGACAGACCCACTTCTTCAGACCATAGCCAGACCAGAGCAGACTCAATATTTAAGGCACAGAGAACCAAAAACAGTAAGCAAGGAGGACAAATCAGAAAAAGATAATCAAGGTGAGCAAGGTGTCCTCCTTGCTTACTGTTTTTGGTTCTCTGTGTCTTAAATATTGAGTCTGTTCTGGTCTGGCTATGGTCTGAAGAAGTGGGTCTGTCCCACGAAAGCTCACCTAATAAGCTATTTTGGTAGTCTTTAAAGTGTTACTTGACTGCTTTTTGTTTTGATACTGTGTCACCAGTTTTTGTAAGTGCATTATTTACAAAACACATTGCAATAAACACACTGTTGTCTATTTTTTCCTTCTCCGTTGCAAACTGTATACCCAATAGATTGGAACAGTTCTACTAACTGTTTGTTTAGGCAGTTTTAAAAACAAATCCTTGAATTATGTAGCCAATAGACTGGAATAGATACTAGTAAAATATATATTTATAAATATTTGTGGAATTCTCTTCATGGAGACTTGCTTATGTTTGCCCTCTCTTGTTTTGGTGTATGCAAATTGTACTTTACAGTTCTGAGACTAAGCTGAATAACTCGATATGTCATGAACAAATTTAGGCTGGAAATTAGAAGATGGTTTCTAACTATGAGAAGAGTGAGGCTTTGGAACATCTTCCCAGTAAAGTTGTAGAGACAAATAACTTAACTGGTTTTCAGTGAGTCTGATTGTATGATGTTGCTTGTGATGGCAAGAAGCCAAGGCTACATCTACACTAGAGAGTTTTGCCTACAAAACAAAGGTGTTGTAGACAAAACTTACAGAGAGTCTACACACAAAATACATTTTGTCGACAGAAACTGTTGACAAAAAAGCCTGATAAACACTCCAGGGGGCCTTTTGTCGACAGAGTGGAACAAAAGATTGATCTGCTTTTATGTGTAGATGTGATCTGTCCGCAGAAGTTCTATTGGAACATCTCTTCTGACAGTAACTTCTGTAGACAGATGCTTCTAGTGTAGCTATAGCCCTAGAATGTGGGAATAGGTTTCAGCAGCTGAACTACAGCCCACGCTACCACTTCAGAGCTCCATCTATACAGCTGGTATTAGAGCAGAGCACTAGTGTGAGCCCAACAAGTCCAAGTCTGTCTGTCTGTCAGGTCTGGGATCACTGTCATGAGCTGTGTATATAAAACCTATGGCTACGTCTACACTAGAAGCATCTGTTGACAGTAGTGTTTAATGACAGAGTTGAGTCGACAGAAACTCTGTCAATGGAGTACATCTACACACACAAGTGGATCGACAGAGCAATACTCTGTGTCCACAGAGAGCAGCCAGACTGTCCTGTCCTCTTTTGACAGAATGGGTGATTGGAAGCTCAGCAAACAGGGCTGCCCGGTGAACCAGAAGCCCTCTCTGTTGACAGAGCAGTCTACACTGCACTTCAGTCAACAAAACTCTTACGACAGAAGCATTTGTTCTCAGATTTTCATGGAATAACACTGTCAAGACAAATGCAGAGTTCGCTTTGTGTTATTAGACACTCCCAGAGTTATGTCAACAGAAGGCCCCTTCAACCGACAAAACCCTCTAGTGTAGACACAGCCTGTAACTCTGAGTTACTCTAACCACTGGAAAAGGTTTTGGTAAAAATGCAGACCAACCTTTAATTACAAAACAGCTATGTGTTAGATAAAAACTTAAATCTCATAGGACAAAAATGTTTGGCAGAATATTGAAGGGTACCCCTTTATATTTAATCATGGCCCATTCAGCATTAATTGGGCACATCATTCCCACAGGTTGAGACAGGGTGATAGTGCACAGACCGTGTATCCTTTGAGCCCCATCCCTCATCTTCTCTAAGCTACTGTTTTCTGCACTTGGGGAACAGGAGCCCTGAGAAGTATCCACTGAAGATCAAAAGAATGGGCAGGGTAAGGGTAAGAATAAACCAGAGAGTCAACACACACCTCTTCCGCACTGCTCCAGCAATGCACAGGATCACAGAAAATTCTTTGTGTAATTTACTCACTTTGCTATGAGACAGGTAAACGGGATATATTCTAACATAAAAGCAAAAACAACAAAGAAATGAAGGCCTTGTTATCATGCTCCCTTGAGCTCAGAGCTATTTCTCATGCTTATCTGTAATTCTAATACTTTTACAATTTGTAGTAGAAATATTGGCCCCATTGAAGTCTATGGGAAAACTCCCACAGACTTCAGTGAAACTAAGATTATATCCTGTATGCAAACCTGGAACTGTGTATGTGTATGTGGCTCAGAGGTACTGGAGGAAAGGGCAAAGGAGAAAAACTACAATGATTAGTTGATTAATTGTTTTTACCTTTTTTCCTCTACAGACATTTTTAAACAAACAGCGTACTGTAAACTCTTTCATGTCCAGCTTTCTGTTATCGGGAACCCTCAAATAACTGTAATTTTAATCAAGTGTAAAATGTAGTTACATTTTCCATAAGTACGGCACAGTGAAATATAGAAATAAATACAGTATATTTACAGTGTAAAATGCTACTGTTCTTAGTAAATAAAGTACTCTGCATACATTTTTGTTTCTTAATATCTAATCTTATTTTTCTTTAGTGTTATGCATTGCTAGGTATATCTGTCTAATATTCAGAATATTTGAGTATCTGGCAACCTCACAGTCCAGGGTCTGCCGGATATGAAAGAGTTTACTGTAACAGGGTATTTTTGAATACTGGGAAAAATCTTTGGTTACTGATGCTTAGCACCAATGCTATCAGAGAGTATAGAAGCCCTTTAAAAGTTTAGCAAGCGTTCTGTTTCTGTCAGATTTGTGGTACAGAAGAGTTAATCTTTACATAAAATTCAAGATTCTGCTTGGGGACTGTTTTAGAAAGAACTGAATTTAAGCATTGCTCTTATCCACTCTGAGAATTTTCTGGTGTTAAAAATGAATAGGTTAAAAATTAAGATACCTAGCCTGGGAAAGCAGGGGTTAAAATGTGTTGAAATACTGAACCATGTTGTATCTGGCTTCCCCTAGTTCTGCTCAAGCAGTATGTTAGGGCTTTTTTAAAAAAAATGTTTTTATTAATCTCTGAAAATGACAGTTGTCAAGAGCCTTTTGTAATGCACACGCACAAAAGTTGCGGTCAAGAGGTCATATCACTGCAATGTATTAGGCAGCAGCCTTGTCTCTTGTGGAATTTGCTTTGTTTGAAGTGGTTCCAGGGAAGATATTTGCCGAAATGCACATCAGTTAAATGATCTGTTTGGGAACAGCTTTACATGGAAGAGGAAGCTATGAGAATACTTTGGATTAGTGTATGTGGATGGATGCTCCTCCTCTCCCCCAAACACTCACTGTTCAGAACAACTTGGAATACTCTTAAGTATGCACAGGATACATGGTTTAGACATTATGGCATTGAATTTTTTAATTATAACTTTTTCGATATTTTTTTTCTTTTGGACTTAACAGCTTCAGCTCTCCTGGAAATTGAACACTTTACTAAATATGTTTCCTTCATATATTCATTGTGCTACATTGTTGGTCATGAGTGCTGCAACTGTAAAGTCTCAGAAATTAAAGTATTTTCAAAAAATATCCCAGCATATTGTACATGATTAAAGTGAGGCAATTGAGTATTTTATGGCAGCATTAACTGGTTGATAATTAAGACTGAATGTAACTTCTGAATATTGTGCCCGTGTTTACTTTCCCCTAGTTACTGTCATCTCCAATCTTAAACGTACAAATTTGTCAGTCCATTTTTCATCCAAGGGTAGATATTTTATAAGAAAAAGCATTGTAATGGTAAAACATTTTGAGTATTTACCTGATGCTCCCTTTTGTTATAGTTTCTTTTTGACCAATGTCTCCAAAATGACTTGGTCTATAACATCTGATTTTTTTTTTTTTGTTGGCCCTGCTAGCTGAAGTATAATTGAGTGGTTTGGCTTTGGAAAGTTTGTGGGTAGCTAGGCGTGGATTAAAGGGGAAATTATAAAGATTATATAATAAAACAGCTTTGTGTTTTAGGCAGAGTGGTTAACACATGTAGGCGGAATGGGGTTTAAAATTATTTTAAAATGTTTGTATATGTAAATTGTCCTGCTACTGACTGTGTGTTTAGAGAGTCAGGGAGAAGATGTGAAGGAATGGGAAGAGGAAAGAGCAGGAGACTAGGGTGTGACATACCAATAGGTGCAAAGGTCAGAGACTACAGAAACTGTGCTAACTTCTCTTTGACCTGGAAGCTTGTAGCATTTTGAGATTAAATCCAGACCAGTGCGAGGTTGTGTCATAGCCTGCCCTGTAACCTTGGGTGCCTTAAATATTTTTTTCTGCCATGATTCACACCCTAAATCCTAACAGTTAGCCAACATGCATGCTGATCCTTAAGTGTCTGTGTACTGTGAAGAACTCATTCAGCAGCCTGACATTACTAGCTTGCTTCCAATAGTCCCTCCCTGGTCTCCATGAGGTGTGGTTACTACACTGAGTGTGACTCCAACACACTCCCAGCCCTCAAGTTCTCCAGAACCTCTATCCTGATGTGCCCTGCCATCTCTTGGAGCACTCAGAGTACTAATAAAGGTAGTGATTTTAAATAAACTCAAGTGACAGGAATAAGGAAAAAAGTGTTGCTAGTATTTGTTCATACTGGATTTCTTACCAGTCTTTCTTCTTTCCAGCCACATCAGACTTTCAGTGCAAGATGCTGGTTTCTCTTTTCTTCATAGGTAAAAGATACTTTGATGATGCTCTGGTTTTGCTTAGCTCTCAAAGTTCATTGACCCTACAGCAAGAAGCAGAATGACCTCATGCCATTCTTCCCTTCTTACTCTCTTCGAACCCACAAGCTGATTTCTGTGTTTTTGTTCCACCATGGCTACGTCTACACGTGAAGCCTACATCAAAATAGATTATTTCGATGTAGCAACATTGAAATAGGCTATTTCGAAGAATAACGTCTACACATCCTCCAGGGCTGGCAACGTCGATGTTCAACTTCGACGTTGCGCAGCACCACATCGAAATAGGCTCTGCGAGGGAACGTCTACACGCCAAAGTAGCACACATCGAAATAAGGGTGCCAGGCACAGCTGCAGACAGGGTCACAGGGCGGACTGAACAGCAAGCCGCTCCCTTAAAGGGCCCCTCCCAGACACAGTTGTACTAAACAACACAAGATCCACAGAGCCGACAACTGGTTGCAGACCCTGTGCCTGCAGCACGGATCCCCAGCTGCAGCAGCAGCAGCCAGAAGCCCTGGGCTAAGGGCTGCTGCACACAGTGACCATAGAGCCCCGCAGGGGCTGGAGAGAGAGCATCTCTCAACCCCCCAGCTGATGGCTGCCATGGAGGACCCGACAATTTCGACGTTGCGGGACGCAGATCGTCTACACGGTCCCTACTTCGACGTTGAATGTCGAAGTAGGGCGCTATTCCGATCCCCTCATGAGGTTAGGGACTTCGACGTCTCGCCGCCTAACGTCGAAGTTAACTTCGAAATAGCGCCCAACGCGTGTAGCCGCGACGGGCACTATTTCGAAGTTAGTGCCGCTACTTCGAAGTAGTGTGCACGTGTAGACACAGCTCATGTGACCTTCTCTTATGTCCAAGAAAAGATCTGTTCTTGTCTGTGGTCACAGCAGCCTAAGTTATCATAGTGTAAGGCCTACTATTAGTAAATATCCATCATCCTGGTCATCCAGCAAGGTCGATGAAGGTGTAGATGTTTCTTTAGAAAGTTAATACATACATTTCACAAGCATATCATTAGCTTCTATGAAAGACCTTTCTGGATACCTTTTGTAATACAGATACAATAATATGCAACTGATTCAATTACTTATCATTTGAGGTTCAGATTCCCTGTCATTATAGTTCAGTAAACTATTGAAAAATTATTCTCAGGAAAAGTTAATTTTCTCCTTCTGGGTAAGAAATGCCATCCAGTCTAGTGAGGACTTCATTCTGCAGCCCTTCCCTCTGCTGGTGATAACTGAACGAACACCATTTCTCTTTGTTAGCTTGATGGCTTTTATGTAACTACATCTTCATTGACCTTGCTTGATGACCAGGATGATCAGCCAAGCCATTACACATTCCATCATCTAAGACAGACTGGGCTTATGCATTGTTTGTTTGTTTTCCAAACCCATTATAAGAATGTACCAGTAATTCTGTCACATATTCATGACACTTTGTATACACCCTGTGCATGCATCGTGACAATAGCGTGAGGTACATTGAGTGTAGTGACTCAGACCAAGCAAGTTGCTGGCAGACTAGTGAACCACCCATTGGTTTCTGTGTCTCAGAGCTTCAGGGTAGATAGGGAAGTGGTGCAGAAGGCAGGAGATTGGCTGGGCATTATGGGGAGACAAGGAAGAAGTGGGGTGCAGAAGAGGAAAAGTCATGAACACAGAGGTGGGAAGCGAAGGAAGAGACACCTTTATCCTTAATAAATTTACAGGCCAAGATAATTTTAAAAATGTGTATGCAAAGTTAGGCTTCTCAGTCAATAGATTATAAGTGGTTGGATGTTCAATCAGTCCTGGCAGTACCCATTATTCATTTGTTCTGAAACCTTGGCTGTGGTTACACTGCAGTACTCTGTCAACAGAAGTTGCTGTTGGAAGAGATTTCCCCACAAAACCTCTATTGACAGAGTACGGCCACACACAAAAGCGGATTGATCATTAGGTCCTCTCTGTTGACAAAAGGGCCCTCCCCCGAAGCATCTACACAGCTTTTTTGTCAAGAGTTTCTGTTGACACAATGCATTTTGTGTGTAAATGTTCTGCAAGTTTTGTTGATAAAACCCCAGTTTTGTCTACAAAACTCACTAGTGCAACCGTATGCATTTTTACTTGATTCTAGATAGTTCCTCAAGTTTGACAAGGCTCTGGTGTGGGGTCTTCCCCAGATTCTCTTCAGTGAAGACTGATGCAAAGAATTAATTTAGCTTCTCCTCAGCTGCCTTGTCTTCCACGAGAACTCCTTTAGTCCCTTGATTGTCCTGTTGTGCCACTGACTGACAGGCTTCCTGATTGTGATGCACTTACAAATAATTTTACAGTTAGCCTTGTGTCTTTAGCTAGCTGAACTTTAAATTCTTCCTTGGCATGACTTGTGATATTTTTATAATCAGATTGCTGAATTTATACTCTTTGTGTTTTCCTCATGAGGATCTGGCTTCCAATTTTTAAGGGATGTCTTTTTGTCTTGTACTGATCTTAACTCTGCTGGTTAGACATGGTGGCATTTTTGAGAGTCTTACTGCTATTTATTTATTTAAATTTTGTGTTATACATGTTAGTCTTTATTATGGCAACAATTTCTTATAAGTTCCATTTAATTAGTACCTTATTTTTGCATGGGTTTCTTTCCTCTTTAGTGCCATCGTGGTGGATTTCTTTGGTATTTACCCCCACGCACACCCCAAAAGCATATTAAATTTAATTACAGAATTGTGGCTATTACTAAACAGTTCAATTATATTCATTCACCTCTTGAACTAGATGGTTTTCTCCTGTGCAGAAAGATGGACAGCATATTTGTACAATGGTATAAAATGAGGAGAAATAGGGAAAAACGATAGCGTATGAGGAGAAACAGAGGGTACAAACAGTGGGGAGCCACACACCTGGTAATATTTTTTTCAGTTTGTGAACATGGCAATGCGGTTCTGAGCAAACAGTATTTACAACTTTAGTTACTATATGAAAAATACCCCCAGCATTTTTACAAACCTCCTACTGACATCAGTGGGAGAGCCTCTGGCCTGATGGGTGCATGTAGTCCTAAATTTAGACTTCACCCCTCTGGGTTTACTGGAAATTGGTGTAGATTTAATAACCATGACTGAGCCGACAATGTATGTTGAAAGGCCATAAATCACTAGTGTGATGCACCAGATCACATAGATTTTCTTTGCGTAATTTTTTGAGGAGGCACTGTTTGGATTGTTAGACTTTAGAATTAGAATATCAGAACAGTTGGATAATATTAGTTTTACAACATGTGCATGCGAATCTTCATATGATATGACATCTGAAGAATCATACTGTTACCTGTTTGACTTCAGAGAATATTACTGCTGTTCCTGCAATGAGGTCTTCCATGTTCCAAATCCTCTTGCATTTACAAAAAAAGGCAGTTTAGTACAAAGAAAACTCATCATCTTCTTGCATTTTAAAAAAGTCAGTTTAGTACAGAGAAAACTCATCATCTAAGTTTGGTGAATAAATATTTAATGGCTGTGGTTACACTGACCCGAATCACCAGCAGCACTATACAAATAGGCAGTCTCAAAAATGCAAATGGCCACTCATTTTTATATTGAGTCACTGGCACACACTGCCGCTGGCACAAAAAGACCTGTGTAAATATGGTTCTGCCAGTGAAACTCCGCCTTTTTTGGCAGCCTCTTATGCCTGGAAAAAGTCAGCCTGAGCCTCTGCTGGTGGAATAGATTGGCAGTGGGGAGGGCCAAGTATGGGACAATTAGTACCTTTTAAAAAAATAAGTCGAGATGCCTTTTTGTCATCCCAAATACGGGACCGTCCCACCAAATATGGGATGGATGTTCACCCAACAAAAAAATCATGTAGACCCTCAGGGGTGCTCTTTGTCAGCAGGGCAGAGCAAAAAATCGATCCACTTTTATGTGTAGAAATGCTCTGTCAACAGAAGTTTTGTCAGAACATCTCTTGTGACAGTAATTTCTTTAGACAGATGCTTCCAGTGTAGACGTAGCCTCTATAACTAGTAGCATCGCTTTAAGGTAGGCAAACAAAAATGCTGTATGATGTATTTTCCTTTGCAAAATATTGAGATCCCTCAATTCCTTCTGACTTCAGTGGAAATTGTGTGCTCAGTACCTTACAGGATTGCGCTCTAAAGTTATTAATGTAAGCTGCAACATAGCATGCAGTTTTCTAACAAGTTATTTGGGAATGTGGGATGTCTGAACACTTTTCTGTCCCTATCCCACCTGCAACCATAACAGTTTTTAGTAATGTATGAGTCTTCTGCTATAACATACACATTAGACAAAATATTTTTTATAATAATTAGGGGCCAGATATTGTTTATAAAAAGCTTTTTTTTTAATCTTCCAAAGGAAATTGCACATTGATTTGCACATTGCAAAAAACTGGGCAGGAAGTATGTTGAATTACTCTTGTTTACCGATGGTACTGTGCAGTGCTACAGCTCATCCACTGTTGTCAGACTAGGCTACTAAGTTTTCCGTGACTTTAAGCATATGAATACTTTCTACGCCATGTCTCATGGGAAAGTGGGACAGACTCAGTTACCAGAGTACCTAACGCAGAGCAGCCAAAAGATCCTTTTTTTGGGGGGGTGGGGGGGGGGTGGAGGAGGGAGGGGTGGACTTCAGTGGAACTCAGTTACTAGGCTGCCTTCAAATGTTCAGCAGTTGTCAACATACTGAATTATTAAGATTTGTTTCATTTTTGAGATTTATTTTACATTCTCTCTTACGTTTGTGATTTCTGAAAGAGGTTTTAGAGAATTTATTTATTTAGATCATAAAGTGAATTAGAAACTGTTTTCACTGAAGTACATAATATGTCAAGAGAAAAAAATTAGAATATTGGATCAAACTAAGAACATTTAAAAATACATTAGAAGAAATCCAACAAAACATAAAAAAATAAAACTTCAGCTTCTTTTTTCGCTAAAAATATCAAAGATAGAATAAAGCACTTTATTCCGATTTAGACAACTTACTTTCTGTTCCTACTTCACAGTTGCTGCTAATGTATTTTGGAGTTCTTGATACAGTAAATACTTAGCCAAAGTATGAATGAATAATAAATTGTAAGAACACTGTTTTTCTTTCTCATATCTGTGAATTAAAGGAAATAAATCAAATTCACATAATATGTTTCAGGGTCTTCTGTAGTACCTCTTACACTGGTATCAAAAGTTATGAATGTTTGTATTTGTGTTTTTATTTGCTCTTCAGAGTAAAATGATAATTTTTGTTAATTAACTGATGCTAAATAGACAGGTCTAACAAGAGTAATAAAAATATAATATCCAATAGAAATTAAACAAAGTGAGAGATTTTTGCTTCAGCAAATAATTATATCTCATTGGTACAGAAACAAAAATAAATATCTAAAATAGCATTGTGCTTCCTGTAAATAAAAGAATTAAGAGAAAATGAAGCTCATATTTCCTGTATTAGGTTAAAAATGAAACTACTTGAAGAAATTGGAGTAGAGAAAAAGATGAATAAAACCAAATCATTGTTACTTCTTTTTATAATACTGTGTAATACATACATTTCTACTTTGTCAACTTTTCTATAATATCTTATACACTTATACATCTCATACTCTTCCTGTAATGACACCATTGTGTGTGTGTGTATAAAAATAAAATTGTGAGTAGTCAAAGTGTTCAAACTCAAATACATACACTTGAGGACCAATAATTCATATTGGCCACATCTATACTACAGCAATCTTTCGAAAGAAGTTCTTCTGGAAGATCTCTTCCAGAAAAACTTCTTTGAAAAGTGTGTGTCCGTGCACAAAAAAGTGGATTGAAAGAAAGATCTCCTCTTTCGATAGAGAGCGTCAACACAGCCCCTGCTCTTTCGAAAGACTGGGCCAGGGATCAAAAACTCCGGCACCATGAGGACTGCTCTTTTGAAAAAAGGGCCCATGGAGCATCTACATGTAGATTTTTTCAAAAGAAGCTTTTGAAAGGAGGCATTCTTCCCGATCTGGGAGTGGAAGAGTGCTTCCAAAAGAAGAGCTGCATTCTTTCAATTTCAGATCGAAAGAGCGCATTTTATTTGTGGGCACTCTGCATGTTCTTTTGCAGGGCCTGATTTTCCAAAAGAACTTTTTTGTGTAGATGCGGTCATATAGTCACCTAAATAGAATCGTCAGATACCTACATTTCCCATGGGGTCAGATTCTTGGCCAGTGAAAGAGTGTAAAAGGTGTCTCTAGGCTGCTTTTCTGACTCTGCTCCTGGGCTAGGTGGTTATCAAAATGGTCCTTAGCTTGACTGAAAGCAGTCTGTCGGATATCTACAGCAGTCCCACAAGAGAGTGGAGAGCAGACTAATTACCATCCTTTCATTCAACCGATGGAGTATGGGGAGATTTGGTGTAAATTTGACATCTATGTGCCATCTAAGGATTCTTATTTGTTGAGGAAATGTGTGGCTTCTTGTAGCATGGGTTTATGGATGATTTTTCCTCCTTTGCTAATGTGAAGCAGTTCAGTTAGGGATGAAGGTTTGACTTGTTGACTTCAGAAGAATTTAGGTGTGGACAGCCCTTCTAAAAATCCTAATTTAGTTCCTGTAGGCACACATGGAAATTTTTGTCCTGAGTGTATTTCTATAAAATAAATAAGGTCTTTAGAACTCATTTTTAGTAATAATATGGTACTGTATGCATTACACCCAAACATATACTATAAAATGCAAGAAGTTAAATAGCCCCCAGGTGGTCAATTACAGCAAGCACAACAATTCCCTGCAAAAAACTTCCCTGTGTCTAATATCAAAAACCTGACGTCAATCCAGCAAAATTCTTCTGAGGAAAACTGGACCCTCACTCAAGGAAAGTATTTTTCCTATGCTCAAAGTGAGGCATATCCCACAGCCATTTTCAAATATTTTTTGCTTTGTGCCTCACCTTCCCTACAGTCCCTGTATGAGAAAAGAAATGATTGTTTCAGACTCCAAAATAACACAAAATCACAAAGGCAGTCTCCACAGAAGGGCCAATGATTAGTGACAATGCTCATGGTCAAATCTTCCCCATATACAGTAGGCAGGATTTGAGGTCATTTAGAAATCTCTCGGCTCCCAGCCATCAAAGCTGATCTCTTCTTGGTAAAGAAATTATCAGATTGTCTCTTATAATTTACATAATTAAAAGAATTCTCCAAGATTCCATGATGATTTAGGAACTAAATCAGAAAAGCACTTTAGGGAGGAGCTGAGATTAGAATTCAGAAGTTCTTGATTTCAAGTTCTGTACTTATTCCGTAGTCCAAACTGCATTTATTGTTAGTAGTAAGCCTCTTCCATTCCTGCATCTTGAAGCATAGGCTGTTGACGACCATTAGCCAGTGTCCCCTGTGCTAGGAGATCTCTTCCAGTTCTGGCCAGGTGTATCCTGTCTTATTAGTGCCTGCCTTCAGCTCCCTACACCAGGTGTTTCTCAGGTGCCCTCTTTTTCCTTTTTCTTTCTTGATTCCAGTATAAGGCTTGCCTTGTGAGGTAGGTGATTGGTTTTCTGAGGAGATGTCTAATCCATCACTATCTTCTCTTCCTGATTTCTTCTTCAGCAGGAAGTTGGTGAGTCAGTTGCCACAGGTCTTGATTGTTAATGATGTATGGCCAGTGGATCCGGAGTTCTGTGAGCGTATAGCATTAATCCTAAATTAAATGTTCTATTTTTTTTAAAAAAAAAAAGTTATTCCAACAGTCTTCCTGTATTTTTTTTTGTGACACTCTTCCATATTGTGAAAGGCATCCCTGTTTTTAGCATCTGCAACATGCTGACTGTCCACTGAACCTAACACGTATATGTGACTACTATTCGAGTTTTGAAATGAATGGTTTGAAAATCCTGAGGTGCAAAACAAACCTCTTTATAAATCATTCTTAGCTGGTATCTAGCAGTGCTTTGCCATTTCAGCTCTTCCTACCAAATAAATAAGATGCAATAGTCTTGCCCACAAATCTCTGTCTGGATAATCCTTCTGGTTTGTAGAGGTTTGTATACTGTTTTTCCACATGATCCTATTGTCAGTTTTACAGAAACACAGGCTTAGCACTATTCAACCCATAGGTTAAGTGCCATTTTCTGAAAAGTAATAGATCAATGAGCAGTAACATCATGGCTACATCTGCACTAGCACACTACATCAAAGTAGCCTATTTCAAAGTAAGAACATCGAAATAGGCTACTTTGATGCGTATTGTCTACACGTCCTCCGGGGCTGGTGCCGTCAATGTTCAACGTTGAAGTAGCGACGGGGAACATTGAAAGGAGCCGCCTCAGAAGGAAATGCGGAATGTACACACACACACAAGCGCTCTCCATTGAAATAAGGGGCCAGCAAAGCCTGCAGACGGGGTCACAGGCTGGACTAGCCCTTCTGGGGCAAGAGGAAGCTGCTCCTTTAAAGAGCCCCTCCCGGACACACTCGGCCTGCACAGCACGAGTTCCACAGACCCAACAACCAGTTGCAGACCCTGTGCACACAGCATGGACCCCCCCAGCTGCAGCAGCAGCAGCAGCCAGAAGCCCTGGGCTAAAGGCTGCTGCACGCAGTGACCACAGAGCCCTGCAAGGGCTGGACAGAGCATCTCTCAACCCCTCAGCTGATGGCCACCATGGAGGACCCCGCTATTTTGATGTAGCAGGATACGGATCGTCTGCACACACCCACCTTCGACGTTGAATGTTGAAGTAGGGAGCTGTTCCCATCTCTGGATAGGAATAGTGATTTCGACGTCTCACCGCCTAACATAGATTTCAACATCGAAATAGCGCACGGCGTGTGTAGACGTGACGCGTGCTATTTCGATGTTGTGCCAGCTACTTTGAAATAGCCAGCTACTGTAGATGCACCCTATGGGTTTTCATTTATCAAGGATTCTATGAGCCAGTTTAAGAGTCTTAAAGTTAGTAGTGGATGCCTGGGACCGAAAGCATTGCAATCTATGACTTCGTACCTTTTCAAAATAAAGTCAAACAAACAAAAATAAACTTAGATAACAGGCACTCTCCATATCGTTAAATAAAAACAAGCAGTTTGGGTGGCCTTTCATCTTTTTCTGTACCAAAAAACCACACATAATAAATTCTATTAGTGCACTTAACATATAAGTACATAAATACAATTTTACTACACTAGAGTTACTGTAGAATTGCGTCAAAACTTCCATTTTGTATTACATATTGTGCTGTACATTTTTTTCATTTTAAATGGAGAGCTTTTGTAGCTTCTGTTTTTTTAACTTTCCATGCTACTAATGTCATTATTTTAAAGAAGTATTCAATGTTTCTTTTTCAGATTCACTGAATAGTTTGTAATGAATAATTTATCTAATGGATTTAGCCTCTTTTTGTATTTGAGAAATATCTATGAGCAGGTTGTGATTGTCCAGCCATGCCAGAAGAAAGACAGAAGGATATGGACAGGGTTTAATTCTGTCAGAACTTTATTGACTTTAAGTATCTGGGAGTACCCAGCTGTATATTGAACAGTGTAGCTGATTTGTTATGTCTTTAATCATTTTCATATAATTTCCAGCCTGATCCCACCCATCCTGTAGCAGGAACCCAGATGCCTTCCCTCTTAAAAGTATTGAGGGAAAAGTATGTGTCCCTCCACCTCCCTACTCAATATCAAATGTAGGAACTGTGAATCCCTCTTCTTTTCAGTCCCTTTAAAGGACACATCCCTTTAAATCCTTTTGCAGTCCATTTTGTCTTCTTCACTTCTATACTAACTCTTCTATACTGAGGACCAGCTCTGGACATCTGCCAGGGGCTTAGCATACTAACTTGTAAGCATATTAATTAACCCACTCCTGCCCAGTCCTACCAGGTCCCAAACATACAGTGGGGAAGACAAAAAACCAAAAACACTCACCTTAGCCAGTGTGGCAGTGAGGGAAAAATTTTTGCCAGCCCCCAGGGAAAAACAGCAATCACTGAAATGCCTGTGGTGGATCATGAAGGAACCTACGCCTGTTTTCCATTCCCTCTGGTTTCCTCACTCTGCATGTGAATATCCCCTATTCCAATAACATGGAAGGACAGTGCCCCCATGTGCACCAAATATTTCTTCTTGTTTCCCAGTCTGTACAGATAAACGTTCCATTTCCTCCTATTTTGCTCTCAGTTCCAGGCAGATCCTTTAAAGGGACAACATCCTCTTCAGACAGACAGATGGATATCCACTGTATACTGTTGCAATGAACACACCAACTTCAGGTTACCTTGAGTCAAATTAATTCAGGAAAATGATTGGTGTTAGAGGGCATGATTGAACTCTTGTCAGAGAGGGTTGGAAAGTCTCCATTAACTTCATTGTGCATTGGATCAGGATCTGGGAAAAAGTAACATGTAGAATCCTAAGGTCTTGATTATCCTGAGGATATCTGTCTTCTCACACTTACCCATATAGCTCCATTTCCTTCTGTGGGATTGTCTCTTACTCCACTGCCATACATGAGAAGGGATTTGTTTCTTGTTTGTCACAGCAACATATAAGATGCAGACAGACTCCACTTCTTTATTTATTTTGTGTAATTACTAATATTAATAATTATTTCCATTTTAAATTAGATAAAAATTGAAATTAGGCAAAAACCAATCAGTTAAAAATCTAGTACGGTGTCTCGACTTTTCATTAAACTATAGCTTTTTTTTTTTTTTAAATTCTAAAGGAACCTAGTTTGATGTAAGTGGTCAATCACTGTCAGTACTTTAAAATGTTGGGTTGTATTGTGTAATAATTTTGGTAATTTAATATTGTCTGACAAATACACTTCAAAGGGGATTTCAGCACCTCATAGGATAAAACTGAAAAGTGATGGTCCTCAGTGGCCCAGTATAAAAGTTAATATCAATGATATTCCAGGGGAATCTGCAATCCAGTCTTACAGTCCCTGTGCTTCCAAAGCACCCATTGAAGTCAAAAATCAGAGATGGAAATGTAGGTCAAGATGTCTACATCATCGTAAAACAAGCAAGAGGGATGCTTGTGTGCCCTTGAATCAGTTGTCCAATAAGTAGAAATTCTTTTTTTAAAAAGTTTTATTCATTTAAATGTTTGTCAGGAAAACTTTAGGTAATTTAAGACCAAGTCTACAAAACACAGTCTTTATATAGCGGGCATGATTATTTGATTTTCTGTTTGTTTAGAAATAAAAAAAAATTAGAACTCTGTTTTAAAATCTACATACTTTTGATATGCTGTTGAAATTATGAAGGGAGTCAAGGGACCAAAAGCACTAGGAATGAGGCACTGGTTCCTTGATCCTCCTCATCAGGTAAATGGGATTTCAGAATCACTGTTCTAAAATATTATTCCGACAGTTTTTGTTGAATTCTAATCAAATAGTAAATCGATCAGCAATAATATCCTAGATGAAAAGACTATGGTTTGGATAGCTAGTCTGAAATTATCCATGCTCTTCCTGATATACGTTTACAACAATTACACTGTGATAAGGTAGCAATCATTGCAAGAATAAGAGGATTTAAAATATATTTCTTTCAGAGTCATAACAATAAAACATAGTTCCATTTGTACTTTTTGGAAATAAAACTGATTTAATGTAAAAGTGGCTTGGAATCTCTTTATCTTTGGATATTATTTTTGCTTAAGAAATCAAGTTGCAAATTGCACTTGGCAAAGCATTAGTACTGTCATCATTAACCAGCACCCATCCATAGATAATAATCTTTTATGCCTTCCAAGAAGTATATTTTGGATAACAGAAAGAAAGTTCCATTAATGTACAAAAATTAATGAAAACCATTGTGCATTGTAAATCAAGAAGACGTTGGTTATGCAGAATGCCTTTTAGGTTATTGTTAACATTATAGAGAATTTTTCATTAGCATTATAATGGGTATCAGTAGAAACATTACAGAAGTTAAGATACTAAGTACTTTGATTTTAAATAAATATCTCCTTTTTATGAAAAGCAATGGGTGAGTAATTTTTAGTATTTGTAATCAAAACTATCTAAAAATGGGAATACAAGTGAATTTTGAGAGCAGAGCTATTTCTGATGTGATTTAAGCTAATGTACTTGTTGGACTTTGAAAATAAACAAGACATTTATTAAGACGGTGTGTTTAGAATTGCATTGTGTTTTAATATTCAGTCCAGTGTCAGTTTACTTTGACACTTAAATGGGTTATAAAGAAAAGCTTATGAATTTGAATTCAGATGGTTTCTAGTAGACACTCAAGCAGTCTTTTTAATTTTATATTTTATTTTTATATTTTAGATTTTATATTTACAAATTTACAAAAAATATTTTGAACTACATATGATCATATTCTGTTAAATCCATAAAAAGAATTTGATCTGTGATGACTTCAGTAGGGATTATACCTGAGTAAGGGTTGCATGAAAAGAAAATGCAGTATGAAGTTAATTCTGAACTTGAATAATTACAAAACTGGGATTAAGTTAGCATTGTAATATACAGTAACATACAGTAATTTGTTATTAGAATTATATGAGTCCATGGGTGGAGCTTTTAGGGAGGTAAATGTGTCATTGACAATATTACCTAAAATACATACCCTCCCTTTGATCATCATCACACACAGACTGTTGTCACACTAGCCCCTTCTTTTGGAGGGGCTATGGTAATGTGGCACTTTGAGGTATACGAAGGAGGCACTACCATGAATATGCAGTACCTCATTAGCATAATGGCAGCCCCCCCATGCTTCGAAACTGCTGGTTTCGAAGGGCAAGCACCTGTGTAGCTGGGGGGCCTTTCAAAACAGTCCCTGATTTCAAAAGCCCCTTATTCCCAAAACCAGATGGGAATTAGGGGCTTTTGAAATCAGGGGGTCATTTCGAAAGGTCCCCCAGCCACATGGGCGGCTATGTTTCGAAACCGGCAGTTTCAAAGTGCTTGGGGTTGCTGTTATGCTAATGAGGCACTGCATATTCATGTAAGTGCCTCATTAGCATATCCCAAAGTGCCACATTACCGTAGCCCCTCCAAAAGGAGGGGCTAGCGTGGCCACAGCCATAATGTATTACACTTCTTCTGGATTACAATTTGATTGTTGCTATAGTTAAAGGTATTGGTGTTAACCTCAACAGTTTTATTTGGTTTTTGTCAGCAATACTGTAGAAGATGCTTCCTTCAGACTGATTAAAAATCATTCGGTATGTTTCAGTTTTGTTTCAAATTTTCTGAAGAAATTAAAGAGAGTTTTCACATGTGGAAAAATCACTTCCTGGTTCAAAAGGTTGTCAAATATGCCTTGATTCAAGGAGAGACAGAAGCCTGAGTTCTCTGCTTTTTGTCAACATTTTCTAAACGTAGTTTTGCTACAATTCTCTTGATAAGAAATGTTAGAGTATCTTGTAGTGGTCACATTGGCATGAAGATTGGGAAATCTGATTACATGATATGTCAGTCTGGATGCTGATTATATAATATGTCAGTCTGCATGCCTTAACCTCCTGGATGTGGCCCCAGGCACGACCACATTTTCAGTGTTTTACAAAAGCCACGTAAGTGTGTTGAAAATTGAATAAATTAGTTGTTTAAGCATGTCTGCAGATGAACATCTTGAGCTCTTTAATTGCTGGACTGTTGGCAGTGCAATTAGATAGTCTGAGCTCCATCCAATTTTCAGTTGGTTAAACATTTACATTTTGTAGAAGTGCTATCATCCGTTCTATTTCATCCATTTTCTTTCTTGACTCTCAGAAACCTCTCTTGCAACTCAGACATAATTTTCTTTAGAAGATCATTTTTGTGGTGTTTTTGGACTCCACAGAGCTAGAACCTTCAGGAGGTTTTCAGTGCAGTCAAAAATGCCAGAGTTCATATGCACTTGTTTTCAAGGCTACAGTCCTTCTCAGGTGTGTATACCCCAGAAGTGTTGTATTGATTCCTAGATGACACATGGCAACATTCACTAGCCTTTTATTTATTTTATATTACCTAAAGCAGATACCTTCCTGTTTACCATGATCACACTTAATGTCCTCCCTGAGGGCTTGTGAGAAAGACCAAACCCCTTCCCCCACCCAGTATGATGATAAAGGAAATATCCCTTGCTCTTATTAAAAATGTAACTAGCCAAAAGTCTATAACTGTCCAAAAATTCAAGACCTATGCCAGTCTTTTTTGGGGAACTGCTAATCTGGCACATAATGGTTCCTGGGCCATATGCCTTCCCTTCTGTTGCGCTGGAGCCGACAGACTCAAAACAGCTCCTGCTTCCCTCTCTCCTAGCCTCACTCAAAAACTACCAGGACAGTGCATTTATGAGATGGGTGAAACCTGCTTACAGGGGCAAAGCCTTTTTTCCCCAAGGGGATCTGGTCAGTCATCTCCCACCTTTTAAGGTGCCAGTGTGCAGTTTGTTTCTCCAACTGATGCAATAAAATCCAGCTGAGTTTGCCTTTGGGGATATTGCATTTCTTATTCATTTATGCAGACTTCTGATAAGAAATTGCTGCAGATGGAGGTGTTTCTTTTGTGGATTGAAGAATTCTGTTTTAAATTGACTATTGTCCATTCTTTTATTTTAATGAATGGGGGGTGGGAGAGATGTTAATGTTACATTATGGAGTGCTGAAAAGTCAGAACACATGGTTGAGCTCTGCCCCACTCTGTGTGTGTGTGTGTGTGTGTGTGTGTGTGTGTGTGTGTGTATCTGCAGCCTTTAATTTCACAGTCACATACTATGTGTCAAATGATATAGGTATTCTACACATTTATGTATACTTGGTATCTGTTAAGATTGTGTGACAACTGTCTCAGACAGTATACGTGTCAGAGTTCATATATATTCAGACTTAATTTTCTCATTTTCTGACCTTTGCTGGTTTAAGCAATGTTAAGATCGTATTCAAGGAAGTGTTTCTTTTAATTTTCTATTTTTATTTATAAAAATAGTAAAAAATGCAGAAGTCCTCAGTTCTACAACAATTTCCGTCAAAAGCATTTCTAAATTGCGCAATTACAGGCATCAGATGATTAACTAATGTCCATTGCTGTTGCATCTCCACATCTTTGTATTACAAGTGTGCACTATAACAAATCCTTAAAAGAACAGAAGCACCCGCTTTGGGCTCCAGTACCCGTGGGCTTTTTCCACTCTGTGATTCAGGATACAGGAGGAGGATAGTTTATTTTTGCTTTTGCAGTTTAAACTGACCTACTGCCTTTCCTTAGCTTTAAGTGAGATCAGACAAGTGATATGTTTTAAGATGCATAAGTTACTTTGAGGCTTTAAATCAGTTTAAACAGTTTAAACTACTTAGAGGCTAAATGACCAGATGCTGGGAGAGTGGAAGTTAATAGGCAAAAAAACAGAGCATATCCTTTTTTTTTTTAAAAATGTACCTTACTGTGACTCTAGTTAATACATAATTTCAATTCTCCTAACTTTGATGTGGAGAAAATCAGTTAGTAATTCACAAGAGACCTTGTCCTCAATGAGGACTATGCCTACTTTTTGCTGTACCTTTCTTATTGGCTGATTAGCTTTGTGGTGCTGAAGGAATTTTTTAACCCAGGCTAATAAGCTAAGTTTGAGAGCCAGACTGGCCCTAAGTATAAAAAAGGTTAAACCCTATGATGCCTGCATATCACCTATCTGCATCACAGGTAGCAATGCAGGAAGAGAAGCATAGTGCACAGAGCCACTACAATCCTGCCATGCCAGGCCCTGTTCCACACATTCACACATGCATAGATGGATAGAAGAAGTTAAACGGAACACATGGGTGAGGCTCTACCTCTTCCCCTGCCCCACCCCTCATATCCACAAATAAGTACAGTGGCCTTGTGTAGTGGGGTGAATCTTATGCCTACTTCACTCTCTCCATAGAGCAACAGAGAACCGGAAGAGTGCGATATTGTCCAGGCTGTTCTAGAGGCAGTCTCTCATCACAGTCAGGGATCAAGAACAATATGTAAAACTATATGTTTAAAATGGCCATTCATGCAGCACAAGTGACTGATAAATTGGGTATGAGGTCAACAAATAGCCTATAGACAGAAATATATTCACATAAACTATCTGTCAAATCTTTTCAAATAACTCATAGTTTAGACGAAATCAGGAACAGTTTTTGAACAGTGTAAAGGGGCTAAATTAATCAAATAATATATTTAACATGAATAATTGACCATTTTGCTTTTGTCACATCAAAGAAGACCCCATTCGAAGTTAATAATTCTTCACATTTTGTGATAACAGTACTTCATTTTCTTCAGTATTACGAAAACAGCCTCTTATAAATATAAAGTTTTTAATTTGTTTGTGAAACCCATAATTACGCTTCCTTAACAGATTTTTTTTTCTGTGAAACCCGTACTGTTTCATCTTTTCACCCTTTATATTTGAAGCAGTGTGTGCTCAGGGAAGCAAAGTAGTATGAAAGGTATACCCTCTATAACTGGCTGATAACTATTGTGAGCATTCTTAGTGAATGAAATCACTAGAAGGATTATGATTTACAGTTATCTTTTGCTGAAGGTTAGGAATAGCAAGATGAACTGTTGTCAGCAATCAGACAGGTATCCATTATCCTAAAGCTCTAGCCATGCATTCTCTACTCATGATTCAGCCTTTATTTTCCCACCACATTTTTTTTTCATAATTTTCTTTTAGATCATTCTCCATCCACCCAGCTCCACATTTTCTCCTTTCATTCACCATTGCAGTCTTTTCTGTGGCACCAATCCAAGTTTTTTCTTTCCCGGACAATGTTAATGACATTTTGGTAGCTACATCAGCAGCCTGTTTCCTGCAGCAGTTCTGTATTCTTTCCACTGTCTGCTTGTCTAACTCACTCAGCACCTCCCTGCTTCCAGTTTTAGGTTTCTTGCAATGGGAAAACTAAAGATTTTTTTCAGGTAGACCTCTACTTCCATATCAGCCCAATATTTCTGACCATATTTCCCAACATTTTTCTCCTTCCATGTTCACTGACCTAAATTATTCTTCATTCTCCCTACCTCTCTCTTTTGGGGCTCGGTACTCTGGCAACCACCAAATATTGGCCTTTTAGCCTGACACAACCATTGTTTCCTTAGGATACTCTCCAAGTTTTTCTGTGCAGCCCCAAATCTTATTTTGCTGACAGCTTCACTTCAAAGGACTGTGTATTCTCCCAACCAGGCTTCTCTCTGAGGACTCTGACAGTCTTGTATATTTCCCCAGGGCTCACTCTGTACCATTTTTGCTGCCAAGTGAACACATCCTTTAGTTCTGGGCTCAATGTCTGAAAATATAATAAAAGAAAAAGCGGTATTCAAAGAACAAAACTCATGTTCTGCAATCTGTCTGATTACTGGACCTGGAAATGCAGGCACTGTATCTGTCTTTTATCAGTTTCCCCAGCCTTTTTTTCTTTTGTGTTTTGCAGATAAAAGAAAAACTGAGCTTTTTGGGAATCAGTTCATCAGTGAAATTAGTGAGTGCAACTCTGTTCATTTCAGTGCGAGTGTGTCTTCTTAGGCCATTGGTGAATTTGGTCCGTGGCTCATAAATTCATAGATTGCAAAGCCAGAAGGAACCATGGTGATATTATAGTCTGACCTCCTCTGTAACACAACCTATAGAACTGCCCCAAAACAATTCCTAAAGCTTATATTTGAAAAAAATCCAGGCTTCATTAAAAATTGGCCATAATGGAGAATCCACCCCACGTTTTTGGTAATTTTTTTTCCAATGGTGAATTACTCTCACCATTAACAATTCACAACTTGTTCTTGGTCTGAATTTGTCTAGGTTCAGTGTCCAGGCATTTTGTTATACATTTCTCTGCCAGACCAAGAAGCCCATTATTATATGTCTGTTCCCCATGTAGTTTCTTAGAGACTAATCAAGTCGTCCCTCAGCCTTTTCTTTAAGGTAAATAGATTATGCTCTTGGACCATTATCACTGTAAGTCATATTTTCTAATCTTTTCAATAATATTCTAGGCTCTTTTCTGAACCCCCTCTAGTTTAAGTATTATCCTTCTTGAATTGTGAGTACCAGAACTGGTCACAGTATTCCAGCAGCATTTGCACCACTATCTATTACAGGTGTACAATGACCTATGTACATCTACTTAAGTGTCTTGTTTATGTATTACCCATTTTAGTCACAGCATCATTTTGGGCACTAATGTTCAGCTAACTATCCACTGTAACACCCAAATCCTTTACAAGTCCCCATCTTCTAAGTAATCTGCATTCTTTTTTCAAAATCTACATACTTGATGGTGAATCTCCATTTGTATCAGATTTTGAGGCCTGTCAGTTAGCCAGGCTTCATCAATTTAATGTCAAGTTAATTTTGTCATGTACTAGTTTTTTCAATCAAAATGTTATGTGATACCGCATCAAACACCACAGTGTGGTACATCAACGCCATTACATTTAATGACCAAACCTGTAATCTCCTCCAAAAAATATCAGATAAGTTCATAATTCCTTACAATTTATTAATCAAATCACGTATCAGCCGTGAAAGACTAACTCCAGACTGGAATGAAGGTTCTGAATGGATATTAGCTCAATCATATTTTGTTTAAATTGTAAATATAGCTCCCCCTGAACAACAACAACCACAAAAAAATATATGTATGTTCTGCCGTTGAAGACTTTCAGGATCGTTCTTCATCTGGACTCTCCCCCTTGACCTTAGCACCATGGGTGAAACTGCCAGGAGAACGAGACTCCCTATGGCATCACTCTCGGGTTCATTAGAACACACAAGCCCACTCTCCACGACAAGGTGATGATCTGGAGAGTGTGATTTTGCGAACAGGACCCATTAGTTAGCAATGAGAAATTGCATGCCTGCCAAGCAGACAGTCTTTCTCCTCAGAAAATCCTACCTTTCTGATGGATGTTACTTTGTTAATGTGACCTAGACATTTCCATTCCTGTTTGTACCATTGGTAAGTTAGGAGTGAGTGGGAGAAGAAAAATTTGGTCCTGTTGGGTAATAAGCAATCTGATTGTGTGGATTTCCAGCAGCTGAGTAACTGTGGTGCTCATGTGCCTTTCAGTGTTGGCCACATGCATTTATGTAACACTATTTGCCGTGTGCAAAGCTTACAGACCTGGATTTGCTGTCTCTCCTTACCAGACAAGAAACATGAACTTCAAGATGATCATTTCCACCAAAAATATTGCCTCCTTCACCTGGAGGTCAAATCATAGGAACATGACAACGGGCATCCCCTTAGGTACTCTGCTTCAGATCTTTGAATCCATGGTATAGAGGAACTGGAGAGTCATCAGCCCATGTATCACTTTTACCCTTGTTTGGAAGCATGAGGAGATATAATCCATCTGTGTGGGCCAATGGATTCTGCTTGTAAGAATGGATGCTGCTTGTAAGAATTTCTGGATTTGTAGGCCTGTTGTGCATACAACCAGCATGTGAAATACAGATAGGAATTACATATCTCGAAGAACTTCCTGTCACAATAAGTAACCTCCATTTTTGAGTCTGATGGTCATGGAATGGAAGGACAGAGGGAGATCCTGAAGAGGTCAAGTTTCTTGAAGCTGTGCTTGTTGATAGTAAGCCTGACTACAAATAGTTCAGCAAAGGTTGTATTATCTAGCTAAGGGTATGATGAGTATGCTTTAAAAGTTTCTACCAATTTTAGAGTTATTACCGGTTTCATTAGTGTGTTCCCACTCTGAAGTTAGGGAATAGCTTTTCAACCAGTAAAATAATTTATAAACAGAATAAACCTTTTCATTGTGATCATGTTAAGTCCTCCTAGCTGGTAGGTCAGACCATCACACCCACATAGCATAACGG
The DNA here is from genome assembly GCF_033958435.1 of Carettochelys insculpta. NCBI lineage: Eukaryota > Metazoa > Chordata > Testudines > Carettochelyidae > Carettochelys > Carettochelys insculpta. The sequence continues at coordinate 329,982,292 of NC_134137.1, forward strand.
TGGACTTTTCTAGATGCCCGCTCTTCCCGTTTCACCATTCTCCACCCAATGACACTTCAGTGCTGCTACTCCCTTCTACTCAAAATCCCAGAGCTCTTTCCATATTTTCCTTCTCCCTGCTTCCTTCTCCTGCTCCCTCTGAAGTTCTTCCTTCATCTTCAGAAAAGACTCCATCTGTGCATGCCTTCTTCATCTCCCATATCCCACCCCTATTTTCTCTCACTGGTTCCCTGCTTCTCTCACTGCTTCTACAGCCCTGTCTCTTACTCTGTGTTTTATTCTCACAAGCTCCTTGCCTTTAATCATCCCCATGAAGTTCTCTCTGTTGCTGCTGTCTCTCAAATCTTCCATCCGTTCCCTTCCATCCCCTTTCCACTCCTCTTTCTCCAAACTGTTGTCCATTGGAGACTGGGGGGTCGTGATCTGATTTCAAACCATGAATTTGACTTTCAGCTCTGTCAGTGATGCCAGCCTTCATTGTTCATTAATCCAGTTTTCACTCAACCACCTTCATGCTTTCTTGTTCTGCCCGATATGCATGGGAGATGTTCCTCATAAAAATCTGTAAAGCCACTTTACTGTCCTCTAACAGAACTCTCTATAAAACTCACTTCTGCGTGGTGCCTACAAACACTCAGCAGTAGCTAGTCAGCAGGTGTGCTGATATTGCAGGTATTACATTGACATGATTGTTTTTCTTCAAGCGCTCGTTCGTGTCCATTCAACATAGGTGTGTGAGCTCACCACATGCACTGGTGCTGGGAGATTTTCCCTCAGCAGTATCCATAGGGAACCGGCTCCAAAGTCTCCTGGAGTTGTGCATACGTGCTGTGCTATATAGGGCACTGCAAGGCCTCCTCTTCCTTTAGCTCCTTCTTGCCACCAGTGACACTTGAAGAGGGGAGAGAGAGGATCAGCGCCTAGTGCCAGAGGAAAGGCAGTAAACTGAATTATTTGCACACCCAGAACCCAATTCACTCCAGTGGGAGCAGTGAACTGCCTAGAGAGACAGGGTCAAACTACTACTCCAAACCCAAGGAATAAAGACTTGAGATACCTCGATCTCTTTGGTCATAAATCTTATTCCTGTGCAAATTTCCAACTTTGCTGGACAAATCATCAATCCCTCATTGATCAATGGGAGTTGAATACGTGGCAGGCAGTGTCCAAAATTGGATCATCACTACCAAAAGCCCCAACAAAGGAGTTTCAGACTATTTCTGAGAAGGGGGACTTGATAGAAAATGGCTCTGCAGCATTGTTGATGACATCTGATGTGTCCATGCTCAGGGCTGCATGGCTGCTCCAGTCAAGTCTGTCCATGGAGGCCCATGATCCATTCAGGACCTTCCCATTCAATGGGACTGCCCTATTTTTAGAACCCACACAAAGCTGCATGATCTTAAGGACTCCCAGACCACCCTAAAAACTGTGGGGATGTATGTCCCAGGGCTGGAGAGGAAAAAAATTAAACCTCTTTCTTCCCAGTCCAGAGGTTCCCAGGTAGGACCCAGCCCTGGGAAAACTTCAGCCCTTTAGAAAAGGCAGTCTCAGCTTTCCTCCCACTCTTCTTTGAGTAGCAAATGCCCCTTTTGAGAATATGCCTGGGAGCAACATACTTCTCAGACCACTGGATCATACCCTTTTTAATTTCATCTCACATGTGTTCTTTTCTCACATCCTTTCGACCTATTGCTACAAACCATGGAGTCTTAGCCATGGTACAGCATGGCTATAACCTCCAGCTCTCCTCTGCTGCCACACTTCCAACCCACCCTTCCTGTTCCTCTTCAGGAACTTCTCATGAGAAATGCCACAAGCAGGAGGTAGGGGCCTAGCTCCATATGGGAGTGGTGGAGGAAGTGCTTCCCCAATGCAGAAATTAGGCTTCTAGTCCTGTTATCTTCTAATCCTGAAATCCATTATCTTCTAATCCTGAGAGCCAAGTCAGGAGGGGTGGGGGGGGACTTTGTTCTATTCTGGACTTCATCCATTTCAGCAAGAACTGAACTACAACCTGGTGAGGCTCAAATCTTGCATGGTCTCATGGGCTTGTCATCCTTGACCTGGATCCAGAAGATTGGTATGCTGTCCTTGACCTCAAAGACATGTATTTCCATATCATGGTCTTTGAGGGGTACATATAATTTCTTCATTTCACGGAAGGTGTGAAACACTGTCAATTTGCAGTCCTCTTTTTGGTTTGGCTATGGCCCTAGGGATATTCACAAAATGCATGGTGGTGGTAGCACCTTACCTGAGAGACGTAGGGGTTCAGGTCTATCCCAGCCTTGACAGCTGGCTCGTCGGGGCAGCTCCGCCATGTAGGTGGCCTTCACTTTCCTCCAAGAATGGGGATCTCCCCAAGTGGATTTATTTGTGTCCAGCCAGAACATGAAGTGCTCAAGCTTCTGCTCCAGTCTAGGTCTAGAGCCGGTTCCCTCACAGATGCTTTCCTCCTTCTTTGGACAGAAGGTCTATTGTACATGTTCCCATCATTCCCTCTGATTGGCAAGGTGCTGCAGAAGATCCCCACAGGATGCAGCCCAAATGATCCTCATTGCGCCTGGACACACACACAACATGATGGCTCAATCCCTAAAAGCTCTTGGGAGACTCTTCCCACAGGCCCCAGTTCCTCTTGTTTAACAGGACCTTAACTTGATCCTCTCTAGGCTGACAGGGCACCCCTTTCAGCTGCTGACCTCCTGTTCCTTCTTGCTGCAATCCACTAAGGTGGACTTCTTATTGGCAATTACATTGGCCAAGAGGATGTCAGAACTCCATGTCAGGACATTGGAACCCACTTTTATGATCTTTTTCAAAGATAAGTGCAGGTTATTTCTTGCCCAGCCCTCCTGCCCAGGGTGGTTTCCACCTTCCACATGAGTCAGGATTTCTTCCTTCTGGTGTCTTCTATCCTAAGCCACATAAGACCAGTGAGGGATGGCATCCCCATGCAATGGACATCGGGAGGGCATTTACTTTCTACCTGTAAGTCCTCCCAGCTATTTGTGGCCTCCATTCAACATATGAGAAGCCTTCTGGTATCCTCACAGAGGATATCCAAGTGAATTATGTCCTGTAGCATGACGTCTTAAGAACTGGCGTTTTAGTCTCCCTCATTGGTGAGGGCACATTCTACCAGGGGACAAGCCCCTTCGGCAGCCTTGCTGGGCCATATTTCTGTTCTGGACTTCTGTAAGGCTGCAACATGGTTTGCAATACATACATTCACCTCCCATCACATACCATCACACAGCAGGCCAGAGATGATGCTTGTTCAACAGAGCTGTGATCCCCATGTCCTTAAACTGCTACCCACCTCTGTAGACACTGCTTGGAGTCACTGATATTGAACAGGCATGAGAAAGCATTCAAAGAAGAAAAGACAGTCACCAGTTTCCGTAACTGGTGTTCTTTGAGATGTGTTGCTCATGTCACTTCAACATCCTGCCACCCTTGCTGTAGCCAGACAAACATTTGCCCTCTGATGTAGTTTCTGGCAAGAAGGAACTGAGGGAGGAGGGAGCCTGGCAGTGCTCTATATAGTGCAGCATGCACATGTCACTCTAGGTGATACTAGAGCCAGTTCCCTGTGGATACTGCTGTGGGAAAATCTTCCAGCACTGGTGCATGTGAGGAGCACGCACAGTGAATGATCATGAGCAACACATCTCAGAGTATCAATTACAAAAACGGGTAACTGTCTTTTCTTCTTCAATTGCTGTCTGTTTTTGCTGGGATCATCTCTCGTATCCATCTCAGTTTATTTCATGTGTGGGCTGTGCCCTGCCCTGTTGATGCCCTGGGTCCTTCTGGGGGCATCCAGGCTCTGGCATATTACTGTTAATTGATAATAACTGCAGCTTTGATTGAATATTGAGAATTGTAAAGCTGGAAGATAGTTACCATCCATTTGTGCAACACTGAAAAGGCTGGAGGTTGCTGATTCCCAACTTGTGTTCCAGATGGCAGACTGGGCCACTGCTGACTAACAGAAGTTGCTGTTCCCTCCAGAAGGTAACCTCTGCTCCAGAAATAAGGCTTTGGATAGTATGTTTCCCCCATTGAGAAGTACCAGTTACCTCCAAAATATATATGTTTGCAGAGGTGAAAGAAGATTGAAATGGGAGGGAAAGGTGGTACTACACTAGGCAAGGAGGAGGGAAAGGCTGTGAGTGAGCACAAGAAAAACAACATAGTGTGGAAGCTTTATTCCCAGCCTCTACACCCACTGAAGGGGTGGGGTGCTTCTGAGGCACCATCTAGGTGACTATTTGTCTTGATGAAATAGTGAAATAAGTCTGACTTTCTCCTGTGTTCCCTATTTTATATTTGATGAAACAGCCTACTCAGAGGATCACTATTAAAATAATATTTAAAGTGTATACACTGTATAGAAAAGTTACTTTTCTAATTAGTTCATAATCATACAGGGAAAATCCCAAAACTAGCAATCTTAGTCATATTGCAGATTTTGATTAAAGTTGTTTGGTGCAGACTATACAATGTAGGACTTGAACTAAGAAAGAGGGAACGCAGGAGCAAGGTCTCTCATTTTACCTAGTGAATTTGAGTAGCCCATAGTACCTGATTTATTTTATTAGCAAATTGTACTTAGTGTTTTAAAATTACCATGGCTACTGCCTTTGTTATTTATATCTGTTCTAAATAACAAGATGTAACTAGATTTAGGATTTGATTGAGGGATATTTTTACCTTATGTGGTAGCTAAAGCATCTATTCCTTCTTACGAATTCAAAGAGTTCTTTTTGTAATAGGTCTAATAAAAGTTTGCACCATTCTAAGGTATCTATCAAAAAGATATTTTATTCATGGTTGTAGCTGATTGTTTATATTTAACACTAGTTTAAGGTTTATGTGTTATTCATCCTGCTAAGGAGATGTACTCTTCTAGCAACTTATGCAAATTGTCTATTTACCAGTCATAGTAGAGCTCACATTTACTTATTGATCAAGAATAAAATTGTTAGTCTTTAAGGTGGTACAGAACAGCTTGCTTTTTATTGATCAAGAGATTGAGACATTCAGTTAAGAAACTTGCCTTTACGACGTCAGAGAGGTTTTGGGTGTGAATACACACACAATAGTAGATATGAAAATGCAGCATTTCTCCTACCATGATAATGCAGACTGTCCGCTCTCTGTGAATGTGGTGGTACAGGCCTAGATAGATGATTCCTGT
>NC_134137.1:329992500-330105000 GCF_033958435.1 Carettochelys insculpta
GCTCCTAGATGAGGAAGAGCACCTTTTTCCAAAAGATTCCTTCAGAAAAAAACACGTGTAGATGCACTGGAAGCCCTTTTTTCGAAAGAGCAGCCCTCACGGCACTGGATTTTTTTATTCCTACCTAGCCATTCTTTTGAAAGAGCAGGCTGTGTGGCTGCTCTCTATCATAAGAGCAGATCATTTTTTTTTATCCGCTTTTTTTTTGTGCAGATGTGCTCTTTTAAAGAAGTGATTTTCTGGAAGAGATCTTCGGGAAGAATTTCTTTGAAAAGGATTGCTGTAGTGTAGGTATCGGCCATGAGTGGTGTTTTCCTAATAAATGCCTCTTTTCAGAGGTTAATATTGCATTATTTGGAGAGAAAATGAAGAAAACCTTCACAAAATATGCCTTCTTTCTTATTTCTATATCAAGCATTATGTTACATTACTCTGCTCACGTTTGGTTCTTATTCCGTCTTCATAATGACCTGAAGAAAATGTTAGCCAATTGATGTCTGAACAGAACTTGTTGGATGCACATCCATTGACTCTTCTTGAACAAGACTGTAAACTATTAACAGAACATCTCCTGTTCCTTTAAAACAGGAGTGAGCAAACTTCTTACGTCAGGCCCCACTTTTCATCCCTGCAATTAGCAGGGCCTCCTCAACTGTCCAATGTAATCCAAACCAATGGAAATTTTGGCAGGTGTAAGAACATAAGCATGTAAAAAATAAAAACTTTATTAATCAGTATATAAATGTGAATACACATACATAAAAAGAGTAACATATGTCAACATTTTTAATAAGGTGGAGGAGCCAGAGATCCAGCAGCCTATTGTGGTGTACCCTCCTTATGAAATTTCACAACCCCTCCCAAGGACAGTAGACATACCGGCAGTTAAGGAGAATCTTCTTTCTGGAGGAAGAATAGCCTTTTCATTACTCTCAGTCCTCCAGTTCTTTAAGATACCTCTGAAGCTGGCAACAAAGTAAACCAAATTATTTTGGTTTAGTAAAATCATTGTCCTAATCTCTCTGGGCCACAGCAAACAGAATGACTTCTGTTCCAGCTTGCTTTCTTTCTTTCTTTCTTTCTTTCTTTCTTTCTTTCTTTCTAATAAAATATTCCAATGAGTTTTGGTCCTCCCTTTCTTGTATATGGTACAGTATGATTATTTCCTCTGTAATATCACAAAACAAAAAAGCAGTCACATAGCACTTTTTTGCTTTTGTGTTTTTCTGTTTTGTGAAGATACAGATTAACATGGCTACCTCTTTGTGACTATCCTCTGTATTATGTAGGGGCAATCAGGAACCTCCTTTTATTGACATACTTTCGAAGGCTACATCCTCATTGCAGCCAGGATCGGCATTTTGAGGTCAGTCCACTGGAGGTCTATTTAGCAGATCTGCCAGATCAACCACAGGTCATTCTGTCATCAATCCTGTTACTCTGGATGAGAAGAGTAATGGAAGGGTTGACTTAAGTTATGTTTACACAAGCTACTTTCTTCACTTACCTAGAGTTGCTTCGTTTGTCAACTTTCGGCTGTAATGTACACATGGCCTCAGAGAACTATGTTTAAGACTATTCAGCCTGTGCATATACTAATATAAGGTCTTGTGTACACTATCACCTCCTTCAATGGAAGGATGTTAATTATTGTGTTGGGAGTTTACTAATGAAGTGCTGCACTGCATATGCAGCAATTCATTAAGCAAATTCCCCCCCGCGGCAACCTCAAAGTGTTAAACTTTGAAGTACCGGCTCACGTCTAGCCGTGGCTCACCCACTGGTACTTCAAAGTGCCGGAGCAACTTCAAAGTCCCTTTCTCCTCAAAATTTTGAGAAGTAGAATATTTGTGAAGCAATAGAAATTGCGACGTAATCATCATACATTCTTAGTTGTGATTTAAAATTTTCACAATACTATTGCAATTATGAAAGCATCGCTAATGAATTTGTATTGGCAATTATTCTTAAATGTTTCAAGATGTATGTAATTGAACTGACGAGATATGGAATTTAAGGTTATGATTGCCTAGTTTGAAGTCCTGCATAACAGCAGGTCAAATAGAATATTTGTGAAGCAATAGAAATTTTGAGGAGTAAAGGGACTTTGAAGTTGCCCCAGCAATTCGAAGTACTGGCGGGTGAGTCACGGCTAGATGCGAGCTGGTATGCTGAAGTTTAAAGCTTTGAAGTTGCTGCGGGAGGGGTGGGGGGGATTTGCTTAATGAAGTACTGCATATGCAGTGCAGCACTCCATAGTAAACTCCCGATACCATCCTTCCTTTGAAGGAGGGTGGTAGTGTAGACACAGTGTTTCACAGCCCAAGTGTTTCATTCAAAAGACATACTCTCCTACTGATTAGCTTGTCTGTTGTCACTGAAGAAATTCCATGTGGGACTTACTGTAGATTTAAATAGGGCTTTTCTCCAGGTCATGAAAAGAAGACAATTTTGCTGTTTCCCTATCTGTCCAGCCCCTCTAACTTATGGACTTACCCATAAGTATATTGTCTGTAGCTATCTCTTTTCCAAGTTGCTATTAATTTCATAATGTATTAGAGCAAATGTCACTGGAGAAGACATACATGATATTTTCCATGTAATGGAGGTTCTTCAACTACATGAGTTTGTCACCATTCTGCAAAAGAAATTTCTGTTGCTTCACAAATATTCTAAATGACTAAACTCAATTCCACAATAGTTGCTCACCCAGGTTGGAAAATATATATCTGAGATTGCATCAGTTATCCACCATTAATAAGATTAAATCCTCACATTTTAGATCACAGGGGTCTTAAATTTGGATCTTAATCTATTACAGTGTGTAGCCAAGTGGCTGGTGTTGAGAAGAAATTAGATTTAAAATTTGGAATGTGGGAAGTGGTACATTCTGTGGTTTGTGTGGGCACTGAATATTTTCATATGTTCCTGTATAAGAAAAGACAAGCTAATGAGTCATTATAAATTGTCCACTTCACAACCTTTATTCTGTAATTTTACTAGAGTGAAATGCTATGACTTGCTGTTATGCAGGACTTCAAACTAGGCAATCATAACCTTAAATTCCATATTTCATCAGTTCAATTATATACATCTTGAAACATTTAAGAATAATTGCCAATACAAATTCATTAGTGATGCTTTCAAAATTGCAATGATATTGTGAAAATTTTAAATCACAATTAAGAATGTATGATGATTACCCCACAAATTAAGTATTGAGACCTTAGAGGAGATAAAAGTGATGCAGTCTGAGTATAAAATTGGAAGCCGTGAACTTCCAGGAAAGATAGTGCAGTATTTAACCTCAGAAGTTTTGCCAGTTGTAATAGAATTTAGAGATGACGATGACTATTTAAACCATCTAATTCATATTTCTTGTAATGCAGGATTTTTCCATAAAGTTCATTTTCTAGTAGTGTAAGTATAGTTCCATGACATGTTAGTTGTATTAATTAGTGAATAAAGTATTTTGAAGATGGAAAGGTTTATATATGTAGTGAAGTCTTGTTTTTACTGTTTGCCCACGTGTATCACATGAAACGTGTATTATATCTCATAGTGTATAATCATGTGCTATATAAATTCTTAGCTAAGTGTTACATGTACTTCATCATGCTTTGAAGATAAACAATACCTATTGACCTTTTCCTTAAAAGTTGAAATATTATTTTATTATAGAATGTAATAACACACTGAGTTCAGATCAGAGTGATAGAATAAGTATTTCTCTTTCTGATGTAAACTAAAGCAGGGGTCCTTACAACAGTTTTTTAGTGGCCCCTGAGTGAAGACAGCAACTAATGGGTTCTCTGGCAACTTTTCCTAAAAATACTACTTGCCTTTTTGAAAGCAAATAAGTATATGTATATACATGTCCAAAACATTTTGATTTATCTACGTATTTTTTTTCATACTGAATAACAAAAGTAATGTAGAGTTGTTTCATTTCTTTACTACAGGTTGAATCTCTCTAGTCCAACACCCTTGGTGCCTGACTGGTGCCGAACAAGAGAATTTGCCGAACCATGAGAGGACAGTATTGTCTAGCAGCATTATCAACATTTCCACTGCTTACTAGGCTCTCAGGAGACATTTAGGGGTTAATAACAGCTAAATAACAGCAGCACAGAGCACTGAGAGCCAGGTCTGATGGCTGTAAACAAACTTTATGGGATTATGCAAAACTTGGCCACGCCCATGATAAGCAGTCATCCAGTTCACTAAAATCATGTCGGATTACAGTTGTTGCCAGTTGAGAGAGGTTCAACCTGTAGACCTAAACAAAATAGAAACACAAATAGAATGCTTTGAACTTGCTTGTATTTTTTCTTGTTTCATTGGATTTTTGGTTGCTTTCTTTTTTAAAGACCTTCAAGATCATTGAGCGTGCTGTGAAAACAGATATTAACAAACTTACAAATATCACTTTTCACAGCAGCCTTGCTCAGCTCCAGAAGCCCAGGGACAAAGTAAACCCTGGATGGGGAGGTATGTACAGAGGCAGTAGGGGCCCTGGCAATGGAGCACTGAGGAAAGCAGGGGAGACAGGGTATTTTGGGGGATGAGCTTGGGGTCGTCTCCCACCACTGTGTAGACAGGGAATGGAGCCTGAAGCTCCTTAAGCAGGTCCCAGGGACAGAACCCATAGCCCTTTGGGCTTCAGCCTGCCATCTGAGGGCTGAAGCCCAAACTCACTCCCCAAGAAGGTCCTTTCTTCATGTGCCCTCTTCCACTGACCTAATCCACATGGATCTTTGGAGCCCTTCCAAAGAATAGACTGTGGCCATGTCTATGTTACATTGGCACAGCTGTGGTGTGCCACTGTTAACGACATAGTGACCATGCTTCTGTCACTGGTGCAGGTAACCCATCTCTCTGAGAGGTGGTAACTAGATTATCTAGCTGAATATTTTCCAGGAGGTTAGGCTGACCAAATGGCAGTTTTCAGGTACCCGTTTTTTCACAGGCCTGAACAATGTAGCTAGTCAATCTAATTTTAGGTAAAGACCCGTCCCAAGTGTCTGATACTGCAGACATGCTATGTGCAGAATTCCTTAACTAGCAATAGGAATTACACATCTATGTCCACACATACATACAAATGTCTACTCCTGTTAGTATTCATGTTGAATTTAGTGCCACTTCATTATTATGATGTCTGTTGATTTGCACGAAGGCTGTGTTTGAGACTTCGCAAATACTTACAAGACAGGTACAGGCCCCCTTGAGTTTATAGTGAGTTCATTTGCAAAGATTTTACTGATTCTGCCATAATCCCACATTGTACATATGTGAAATACCTTACATCAATAAAATCTTTGTAATTGATAGCAATATGTTAAGTGTGGCCACTGTAACATCCAAATTAGGTGTTACTTAACTAGCAAGGTGTAATAAAAGACAGAGGAAGGGAACACAGTAAAGGAGAACATTTGTTACAAGAGTGGAAGATCATACACTTGTTCTTAATATCTTTGTTTTGGGATTGTTTTCTGGTTAGTTGGCTTTTTGTTGAAGTTTTTACAGGATATGAAAGCTTGTGGGCAGAATCTGCAAGGAGGGCAAGGATGAAGGTCTATGTTGGACAATTAACAAAAAATGGTAAGTTTAGAGGATGAATGTTAAGGAATTTAGTGAGGTTACATGGTGAATAGTGCTAGAGAAGATACTCCATTCACAGAGGTGAGCATGACAAAAGTACTGAAGGCATTTGGAAAGAAAAAAGAAAAGCTAAATTGGAAAGTTGTTAGGATCACCTAAAGATATAATTCTTTTAGCAATCAGGTGGCACAGGGTCTTGGCACTGAACTGTTAGATTTATGCAAAAGGAGGTCAAAAGCCAATCCAAAAATTTAAACAATATATAAATTATTCAAATTCTTTATCCTTTGAAATAATATTTATAGTCTTAATACCATTTGGGGGAAAATGGGCTTTGCCTCGTGTGTGTGTGTGTGTGTGTGTGTGTGTGTGTGTGTGTGTGTGTGTGTGTGTGTGTGTGTGTGTGTGTGTAGAGAGAGAGAGAGAGAGAGAATGTTGTTTGGATGTAGATCACAAATTAATTAAGCCTCACACGTGACAGTTGTAGATATAGACAATGACCATACTTGAAAAGGTTCTTCCTTTTGAGAGATAGTGTTGAAAGAACTTTTAAATTTTCACCTTTGTGTTTTATCCCCTACCTCAGATAAGAAGACTGAGACTGGGATAGGTTAAAAAGTTTCTGAATTTCTTACACAAAGTCTTTAACAATGATGGGAAGAGACCCCAGATCTTTTGACTTGCAGTCTGATGATAGCTAAATGAGCCGTATCAAATTATTTTTACTGGTGTCTGTCACTGCAGCCTATAAACAATAAAGAGTAAAATGGCATTAAAAGGAATAATGTAACCCATGTATTGGCAGTATCAGCTCACAAGCCAAAGACTGAATTAGCATGGAAATAGAATAACTTCCTGAGCCTTTGAAACAATCCTTTTATTTCATCTTTAAGGCACATTGGTGGAAAAAATTGGCATCTCAGCCAGCCATGCAATACTTGCCCTGTAGATAAAAAGGGGATTGGCATCTGAAGAGCTACCAATCTGGTATCATCCACAAATATTAAACACCCACAGAGGGAGAGAGAGAGCATCATTTTTGATCCAGAAACATTTATACCTAACTTGAGTATCCTGTGAAAATTAAACTACCAAAAATTATGCGGACCATTAAGATTAACTGTCTCCCTGTGCACAGATTTGCTGTGTCTTGTTGCTGAATGAACATTGTTTGTTTATTACATTACTCCTTCTATTTCCCTTGCTTTTATGCTTTGATAATGTTTTCCAGTCATTTAACTATTAGATTAGAGGGTTTAAAACATCTTGAATATCAGTTTAAGGTTTAAACATTATTGAGACAAACTGGCACTTGAGTAGATATTATAGATTGACAGAAGAATACCTTTGGTTGTCAGCAAGAGCAGCGTTTAATTGTACTTAATTTGTACTGGTTGAACACCTCTATATAAAATAATTTTATACTCAGTTATGTTTGCAATATTTTAGACAACATACAGTGAAACTCAACATTAAAGCCATGTAGTCTCACACACTAAACTGGATCTGCTTTTCTTGCTCGGTCAACACTTCTAGTTACTCTTTCATAGTGGGCAAAAATTGGAGTTTGACGAGTTCAGGAAATGAAAGTTGGGATACAGAATGAGTATTCAAGGTCTCTTTATATTTTGGGTCATATGAAGTATTTGAATTTGAGGATATATCAGGAGTTATATCCTGTGAGATGCTGAACTCTCAATTCCTAAAACTTCAGTGAGAATTGTGGGCTCTCAGGTACCTCTCAGGATACACTCTGTATGCTCAGTGATATAAATACATCTTCTGAATGGACAGGCAAGGCACTTTAAATAATTTACTGCTTTGTACTACGGTACTGAATGCTGTGCTGCGTGCACAAGTACAAATGTCCTGCTGCTTCACAGCATTCACTTTAAATTGTATCTGACTGTCTTGTTGAAGCCTTTTTGTCATTGGACTCGAGGAAAAAATATACATTCCAAAGCTATGCTGTTCTGCAACAAGGCATGTAGAAGAAATAACTGGAAAAAGTAAGGAAACATACTTCAGAATGTTTACAGTTTTTCATTAAAATATATCACATTTGAGACAGGTGACATGAAAAGTCTTTATTTCCAAAATACAGAAATCTTGATATAAATTAACCTGCAGAAACTAAAAACTCAAAGCAGTTTAGTTTAGTAACTCTGCACTAATCAAGTACTGCAGTTCTGCTCCAACCACAATAATTCTAGGAAAGCTTTACAAAAAAGAGTGTCTTCCAATAACCATTTTACTTTACATGCAACGGAGGAAGAAATTCCTGTGCCAGTATTTACAGCTTTGTAAATTTAATTTTTGTGTAAAATGCCTGTTTTGTCACTATCAGGCTATGTCTACACGTGAAGCCTACATCGAAGTAGGCTATTTCGATGTGGCGACATCGAAATAGAATAACATCTACACGTCCTCCAGGGCTGACAATGTCGATGTTCAACATCGACGTTGCGCAGCACCACATCGAAATAGGCGCTGCGAGGGAACGTCTACACGCCAAAGTAGCACACATTGAAATAAGGGTGCAGGAACAGCTGCAGACAAGGTCACAGGGCGGACTCAACAGCAAGCCGCTCCCTTAAAGGGCCCCTCCCAGACACAGTTGCATTAAACAACACAAGATCCACAGAGCAGACAACTGGTTGCAGACCTTGTGCATGCAGCATGGATCCCCAGCTGCAGCAGCAGCAGCCAAAAGCCCTGGGCTAAGGGCTGCTGCACACGGTGACCATAGAGCCCCACAGGGGCTGGAGAGAGAGCGTCTCTCAACCCCTCAGCTGATGGCCACCATGGCGGACCCCGCTATTTCGAAGTTGCGGGACGCGCAACGACTACACGGTCCCTACTTCGACGTTGAACGTCGAAGTAGGGCGCTATTCCCATCCCCTCATGGGGTTAGCGGCTTCGACGTCTCGCTGCCTAACGTCGATGTTAACATCGAAATAGCGCCCAACACGAGTATCCGTGACGGGCGCTATTTCGAAGTTAGTGCTGCTACTTCAAAGTAGCGTGCACGTGTAGACACGGCTTCAGCTTCAAGTAATTATTTTCTCCGAAGAGCAAAGTTAAAATGGCAGCCATAACATGTATGAGGCTGTTGCAGGAATCTGTCATGCTTTTAAGCTCATGCCACAGGAAATACTTTTTTTTTCTGTAGCATTGGTGTCTATCAGTGAATGTGGTATCAGGAATATAGTACCTAGTCTACCATAATCGTGTAACACCAGTCAAAGAATTCATTGCTTCTGGCACTGAGGGAGTGAAATTGAGTTGATTTAACTGGTACTTCTGATTGGCATATTAGTATGGAAATTGACATTGTTGCTATATTTTCCTTTTATATATGTCCATTTCTGCATCAGGTCATCAGTATGTCAAATGTGAACAAGATGTGCCGGGAGGAGAGACTGAGTCGTTTGATTTTGGTTTTGAATGGTGAGACAGGAGTTAGTACATTTTTGTTCTTTTGAATTTGTCCCTTCCTGCTCATCTCTTCCATTTTGTTTCCCTCAATTTTTTTAGCATAGTAATGTTTTTTCCTTTGTCCTTCTTGGGAATGGGGTTTTCATAATGCTTCTAGCTTCAGCAAGCAGTACCTGCCTAAAGAGCTCAGAATCATCCACGATATTTAGGATGGTGCTTAAAAAAAACATCAGTGGCCACATGATAGAACCCAGTATGTTTCTGACCTCTTGGCGATATCTGCTTAAGTTTAAAATGAAGGCAAACATTTGTTGAGGAATATTTAATGTTGTTGCTTCTGAACGTATGTTTAGTCTTCTTCATTGCACTGTGAACGTGAGTTGCTTTGAAGTTCTTAAGAGGGGACCAATACGTCAGGTGCTTGCTGCGGCAGGTGAGTTTTTTTTTAAAGCAAGAGATTCATGGAGAATGGATGGGGAGGTGTTCAGAAAGTTATGTTAATGCACAGCTGACGGGGGCTCAGCTTGAAGTCAGCAATTTATCATAGTAACTTTGTCATGGAGACAAGTGCCAATGATGGTATTAATGCCATACAGTTTGAGTGACAGAGCATAGGGCCAAGATGTGTGCAGATGTAACCTGTTTGGTAGGACTCATTTCAATCTTAGCTTTGCATGTGGAATCCTGAACAAATGTTGTGTATCTGTAATTCCCCTCAGGGCGCTATTCCAATACACTGACTTAGGAGCTGGAAGTGATATGTGTGTTGTTACAAATTTGAAAAGTGATACTAATATTAGGTTTCTGACCCTAGTAGTTAATTTTTTCTAGCTTAGCCATTAGAACTGCTGCCAGCTACTGACTCCTTAGAAAATCAGTCTGACTACAGTTGATAGGGGAAGAGTGTGGAAGCCTTTCTTTGATTTTTGTCTATGATTAGACCAATGGTTGTTAAAGTTGAACATCCAACAGGGGATGATAAAAGTGTCTTTGGATGAAGTCAAGACCTGTAACAGACAAGCATGAAAATTATGGAAGTTTCTTCCTATCCTCAAGGTAGAAAGTGCCTGACTATGCTCCTGAAACATAAAGTTGATATTTTTAGTCCACCTAATAGAACTGCAAATAATAAGTTAATTTGGTTTTATTAATAATAAATTTATATTATTAATGTGAAGCTGTATCACACTAGTACCAATCACTCCACTTAGGTTTGGATCTGTGTTGTGTTAGGCACTGTACAAACTATAGGTAGACATGGTTCTTGACCTGAAGTGTTTCTAATCTAAGCAAAAACACTGAAGTCATAGATCATAGATTCTCGACATGCTTATCAGAACAATAGGCAGTGTTTGAAACAGTACGGGAAGGTCAGATGACTTATTGCTGATGCTGAGATAAAATATCTGAACTGGGGTTATCTTATGTTTAAAATGTTGATTTTTTTATTTTTGTTCATAGTACCGTGTTCTATTTAGACACATTTATAGAAGGAATGCAGCATATGGTGCATGTGTGAGACTGTAGCAGACGTAAGAGTGATGCCAAAAGGGTAAGTCAATCTTGCAGCCATAGAACATTGCACGGAGAAATATAGTTTGGCATAAAATGTGGGTCATGCCTGTGTCATATTCAAATGTACTTCACTGAAGTTGAGAAACCAGAAACTACAATACACTTTAGCTCAATAACATTTACAATATATTCTTTATCACACTTAAAGATATTTCTTATTTCTTTCTCAAATTCTAAACTTCTGCTTTAGAGGGAACATAACGGGGCAAACATAAGATACCATTGTCAACAGTGACTTCCATAATCAGATCTCTGTTTGTAATAGCGCTTTTAAAGAGGTAAACGCATTTTCCATAACATATTGAAAAGAATCTGAAAAATAAAATATGGACCATTCATTTGAAGCGAGTAAGCCATTCTTCTCTAAGTTTGGCCAGAAGCAAATTTTAGAACACAGAAGATGATGTTATGTCTCTAATTCTGCTAGTTTTTGAATGGTGATTGTCAGATGAATGCAGATCACGAGTATGTAACAGCAGTGGTAATAATAAGGCATTAAGGAAAAGGGCACAAGTTCACATTTGAGAGAAAAGGTAGAGTAATCAGGATTACTTTATGTGGTATGGTTCATATTTTTCCAGAAAGAAAAATGAAACAATTCCAATGAACATATGACTGAGTAAAGTTACAAAACTGTAATGGCTTTTTAATAGCTACCATACCATGTAATGCCTCTGCAATGCACACAGTACCATCTGAACAATGCCAAATGTCGTAATTATTAGTTACACTATTTCAGAATTATCTATGGAAATACTGCATTAAAAGAGAAATCTATACAGAGAGGGAGGGGGTTCTGATTTAAGCAGGGTTTAATGTTGAGTTGTACATTATTTCCTCAAATATATTGTGCTATTGCCAGAAGCCCCAGCAACATTCGGACATTTGTACCAATACACATGAAGACAGAGTCCCTGCCCAGAGGAGTTTACAATCTGGGAATACAAGTGACATAAGCAATTTGGGGAAGAACAGCAAGGAAAAGTAAATTAAATATGTGCAGTTCAATATGTACATTGTATAAAATAGTTTGTTTATATATTAAGAAATATTTATAAATTATTTACCTCAACTATACTTAACCCCTTAACCCTGTAGAAAACATGGAAGAAATGGTTCTTGAGGGGTGATTTAAAGGAGTAACATGGCTGTGGCATTATGGACCATATGGGAGAGGGCATTGTATGCACAGAGATAGTGTGGAAGAAGGCCTGAAGATTTTTGTGGACGATACTGACAAGTGAAAGGAAAAGGCATCATGAGGGGATGAGAATAGCTCAGAAAGAAAGGGGTGGTACATAAGGGAATGGTGGAGCAAGGATCCTTTGAGAACAAGAAGCTTCAATTCCTTTAAGAGTAAAGTTAAATAGCTGAGCTTTGACTGTGTTAAGTTGATAGCAAGGCATTGGGGAGGACATGTCAGAAACAAGCTGAGATTCAACTTCTGATGTAGTGGAAAAGTGGAGGGGTTAAAGAAGGAATTCCAATTCCTGAATTTTTCAGGTATTGCATTTTTCCATTTGTATGTAATTTTTGAAAGTGTGCATATGTAAATGAAAGTGTTCAGCCATTATTCAGTATGCATAATCAGGATGACGATCATATAACAATTCAGATTACTAAAACAGAGAACGTTTATACTAGCTAATGCCAAAAGGGGCCTTAGTTCTAGTGAACTATTACATATGTTTGGCACCATTAAGATGGGGAGTGTCTGCTTTTTTAAAGTGCATCTAGTGATGATGATACCCTAGAGTGCATTTATCTTCACAATTCTTTGATTAGCATGCTGTTTATGAGGAGTTCTACAGGAACCAAGCCAGCATAAAAGTGAACATTTTTCCTTTTCAGATTTGATGAAATATTATTGTAATAAGATGCCACTTTCAGAGTCAGAATGTTTTCTTTGTGGTCTGACCTACTGTGTTGTACTTGTGGACTACTTAGGACCCCTGTCGTGGGGTAGTTTTCCTTTCTCCCATCCCTAGACTCACCTGAGAATTACAAATAATTGTCTCTCTAATCTTCTACTGCAACACGTCATCTGCCATAGGCCCTTTGCCTTTGATCTCTGTAGGGTTCTAATCTCAGGCACTGCACTTCCTGCTACTTCTCCTCACAAAGACAGAGGAAAGTACAAAGGATGAAGAACTTGGGACCTTTCCTCTTACTCCTCACCTGTCCTGTTAGCTGTAAGAAATGTAGATTTCTCATCATTTCTTCATATGTTACTTCTACGCAGTCTTAGGAATGCAAACACCAGCAGCTTCCCTCACAGTGCTCCTTCTTCAGCTTCATCAGAGCCTACTTTCCTTCTCTGGAAAGGGACTACAAACTCTCAAGGCAATACATTCACACCTTCCCATATTAATTCAATTGGGCTCTACTCTCATAATCAGGCAAGTGGTTGAAAATAGCTATTGAATTTCTGTGCAGGCCTTGAGTAAGGCTTAGCTCTGCTATGATGGTTGACTAAGCAGAGGGTAGGATGAGAATACTGCCTGCTCCACAAAATGTTCCATTGTCATCTAAACCCACACGAATGTCTTTATTTTTGTAACATAATGCATCAGCTTTCTTATTGCTTGTGTTTACAAATTCCATCCACTATAATGGAAGCACTGGTCTTTGACTGTGGGCATTATGTGCTATTGTAACATGGATATTTCTGAATGGAGTTGTCATCATGTGGCATGAAACATACTTTAACTATGTCCCCCAAAAATATAGTATTGTCAAAATCAGATTCAGGTCTGGGGCAAGGAGTAGAGGAGTGGGAGCGAGGTTGTGCTTCCTTCCTGCCCCTGGTGGCAGCTGGCCTAGACTCTGCTGTTTCCCCACCAAAGTTTCCTTTGTATACCCTTCAGTTTGGGGACTTCTAATTTACAAAAGTTGACAACTGTGCAATTCTGTATGTGAGAGGTTAAATTCCTTCCTGACTCCTTCAGGTAGCCATTCATTTGATGCTATGGAACAAGGAAGATAAAATAGACTTTTTTCAGGCATAAGGGACTGGCAGTAGAGGGGGGCTTAGCCAGCAGAGGCACATCCACACAGCCTAGGTACAGCCAGCATGCCTCCTGCTGACAGTAAAATCTCGCCTGTCTCTGCTAATTAGCCGTGCTAGTTTGCAAATGGTCCTCCATTTGCAATTTTGTGACCTGTCATTAGCATAGCGCTGCTGGAAGCAGCGCTGTGCCAAACAGCTATCTAGACATCTAACAAAACAATCTGTAGTCATGTAGCACTTTAAAGACTAACAAAATCATTTATTAGGTGATGAGCTTTCGTGGGGCAGATATAGATATCTCCAGATCTGAGGAACTGAGTCTGCCCAATGAAAGCTCATCAACTAATAAATGATTTTGTTTGTCTTTAAAGTGCTACGTGACTGCTGGTTTGTTTTGTTCTATGCAGGAATGCCACAGTGATCTATTTAGTGTAGTATCGTGTCCCTCACAGTAACTAAGGAGAAATATGGCAGAGGAAAGCACAGATTCACAGAATGTCTATTGTTTCTGAGGTATAATATAAAATGAAAGGATTTTTTTCTTTTTTCTTGCTTTCTAGAGAAAGCAGATTGATAGTCCTTGTGATTTTTCCTCTAGCATAGTTGCATATGCTCTTCATATTAATACATGTGTAAATATCTAATGTTTTCCTAAACTTACTTTGCTGTTCTGTTTCTTGTGGCATCAAGTTCCCTGGCTTAATGAGATTTTGAACAAATGTATTTTTTCATAACAGACATCATTCAAACACATACAGTACATGTAGTCCCTAGAACATTTTGGGATACAAATAGAACAGTAGTAACAATAATATGGAAACTCAATAGCTAACCTTTTTATTTTTATAATGAAAGAATCAAGTTACATTCGTTGTGGACCAGTCATCCTTTTATAGTCCTCTATCTTGACTATTTTAATCCCTCTTCATATGAGGCTTCCCTTCTTATTCCTCTCATCTTCTAAATAGTTCTTCACTGACCTATTTTTGTCTTTTTTTCTATATTTTTTTAGACAAGGATTGAGGACATAAGTAGATAATTTCACCACTGCCATACATTGAGAATACATGTTCATTGAGCTGTTCATGTGATTCCTTGCCATAAGAGTCTGCAACTAACTCAGGATCAATCTGTATACGTGCTTGGTTTCTTCCAGTCTGCTTCACTACATACAGATTCATAGGCTACATCTACACTATGAGATAAATTTGTATTTATTAAAATTGATTTTGTAACCCTTAGTTTTGTGAATTCAAATTTGAGTATGCTCAGCTCCCCACTGTCTCCCCACAAAGTCAGCTTATTGCTGCCAAACTTCAACTGTTGCAGCAGTGCATTGTTGGGACCTATCCCACAGTTCTCTCATCCCTGTAGCATTCTGGGTATTTCACTGGTGCAGCATGGGAAAAAATTCCCCACGAGTGATTGTGGGTGTGTGATATCTTCCCACATTGCAAATGGCCATTTTTCCAGAAGGAAAGAAGGAAAAGTAGGACATCAACAAAGATCACCAAATTAACTGAAATCTCTTGCTTCTATAACTGCATTGCTTTTTATAACTGTAGCTGTAACTGAATCAAATATTTTACAAAAAGCAGCAGGTGTCTGAGTCTTCTCAGCTGGTCCTCCAGCCAGTGCTCCCTTCCTTTGATTACATAAGGTCACTGAAAATAATACAGAAGCAATGCAAAGCTTGAAGAAAGACTAGAGTAGTAGAGATTTGTAAAAAAAAAAAATTTTGGAAGACAGGGTTTTTGGCTTCCCAATCCATTACACAGAGGTGCACAACATGGGGGATGTGGCTCACCAACCAGTTTGCTTATGAGAATATTTTGTGGGACTGTATCAGAAGCCTTATTAAAATCTATATATAGCACATCTAATATTCCTATAACCCTAGTCCAGTGTCTCCGTCAAAGAAGGAAGTTGGGTTGATTTGGCTTGATTTGATGTTGACAGATCCATACTGGCTTTTCCTTGTATAGCTATTATCCTCTTAGAGCTTACAAACTAATAATTAGTTTCAGTATCTTTCCAAGGTATTGAAGTTAGGATGACTTATTTGACTTAAACCCTTATATTCCAAGTAGAGCATAAGTCATATACAAGTCTCCTTCACTTCACTCTGTCTTGGGACAAAGCTTCTAGCTGACTCCAGGAGTATGCCAGTTGTTGTCCCCAGTCTCAGTAATCTTCATGTTGTCTGAGGTCTTCCTCTTTTACATTTTCCTTGAAGGTCCACATGGGAGCTTGACAGTCTATGCTGGATGATGGTTTCTAAGAGTGTGCCTAGTCATCCCCACTTACTTCTTTGATTTGAATGTCAAGTGGCTCTTGCCCTTGTCTATTCCAAAGGTCCTCATTTGTGACAGTCTTGCCATTTGATGCAAAGCATGTACCTCAGGCATCTGTTTATCAAAGTCTGTAGCTTGTGATTTGAAGACTTTTTAGCATGCCTGGTCTTGCATCCATACAAGAGCACACTCTTCACATTTGTCTAGAAGATCTGCAGTTTCATCCTCACAGATATTATTTGTTTATTTATTATTATCGAGACTCCACATAGGATGAAGAGTCCTGAATGCAGCTGTTGCTTTTGATATTCTGGCACTGATATCCTTACCTGTTCCTCCATCTATGCCAATAATACTTCGAAGTAGGTAAGCTGCTCCATATCTTCAAAGTCATTCCCTCCCAGTGTGATGGTGGTGTTGTTGGACTAGTTGATCCTCGTTGTCTTGGTCTTTCCCTTGTTAATGCTCAGTCCAGTCATTGAGGCAGTTTTGTCTAGTGTCACATTTTCTTCCATGCTTTCATGTTGGTGTGAGAGGAGGAAAACATCTTCAGCAAAATCAGTGTCCTCTAGCTGTTTGAAAAGTATCCACTGAATGCTCCATTGATGGCCATCTGTTGTCCTGCTCGTAATCCAGTCCATTCTGATCAAGAACAGGAAGGGCGACAACAGGCACCCTTGTTGCACTCCCAATAGTATGCTGAAGGATTCTGTCGAGACACCATTTTGAACACCTTGGCATGTTGAGGGGTTTGCATTGAACGAATCAGGCTAATAATTTTGAATGGGATGGGATGGTGTTGCAGCAGTTTCCGCAAAGTATCTCTCTAAATGGTGCCAAAGGCTTTTTCAGATTCTGTGAAGGTTATGCATAGGGGGAAGTTCCACTTAAGTGATTATTCTGTGATTACTCGGAGAGTTGCTATTTGGTCAGTAAAAGATATCTCACTTTGAAAGCTAGCCAATTCTTCCCTGAGCTGTCTATCAATGTTTGTCTTCATTCTATCCAAGAGAATCCTTCTCCTGGGATAGACAGTATCATGCTGCCTCTCCGGTTCTTGCATTCCTTTATGTTGACTTTCTTTAGAAGCTTGATACGATAGTAATGTTTCCAATCTTGTGGGATCTCTTCAGTGTCCCAGATTTTCCCAAATAGATTATGTATTATGTTGATTGATGTCTCACTGCCTGCCTTGATTATTTCTGTAGGGATGTTGTCTGGATCAGGTGCTTTTCAACTTTTTAGATGGGCAGTGCTTTTTCTAATTTAATCTTTTGTAGGTCTGTTGCTGTTAATTTGCAGAGGTGTATCTGCAGGTGGTAAATTTGTAGGTTCCATGTGTGCAGGGAGGTTCAGTAGCCTTTCAAAGTGTTCTTTCCATCTACCAAGCTGCTCACTTGGGTTCGTTAGGACATACTTCTCCTTATCCTGTACTGGATATGGTCCACCATAGCCATGACCCAGCTAGCTTCCATGTGTTGCCATACAGCTCTTTCAAATTTCTCTGTCCTGCACCTTGTTCCACTTGTAGTGCAAAGTTTTTGCACTCCTCCTGAAGCATGCCTTTGGATCTTCAATAGAGGGCATCTTGCTGCACACAAGATCTGATGGGAAACTGTTTAACCTTTCAAGGCTGAAAGCTAAGTCCTTTATGGCAGCGAGACTTGGACCCTGTATGCCCGCCAGGAAAAGAGGCTGAACATCTTCCACTTGCTCTGCCTCAGGCGCATCCTTGGAATATCATGGAAGGACAGAGTGACCAACACCGCCGTCCTCGAGCAAGCTGGAATCCCAGCCATGCACACCCTCCTCAGGCAGCGTCGACTCCGCTGGCTTGGCCACGTCCACAGGATGAATGACGGAAGGATTCCAAAAGACATCCTGTATGGTGAGCTAGCCTCTGGCAAAAGACCTCCCGGACGCTCCCAGTTGCACTACAAAGATGTCTGCAAGAGAGACCTCAGAGTGGTAGACATTGAGCTGGACAACTGGGAAGAACTAGCGGACAACCGCAGCAGATGGAGGCAGGGGTTACACAAGGGCCTTCAGAAGGGCGAGATGAAGATCAGACAGCTAGCAGAGGAGAAGCGAGCACACAGAAAGCACAATAAGGACTTTGGCCAGACACCCAGTACATCTGCAACAGATGCAGCAAGGACTGTCACTCTCGTGTGGGTCTTCATAGTCACAATAGACACTGTAAATGAAGTCCTCAATTGAAACTTTAAAGGGCACGATCCATAGTCTATGCAGACTGAAGGATGCCTACTACTACTGCGAGGTTTTCTACAAAGTTGTTCTTGTCCCGTTTTACAGCCTTTTAAACTTCTTTGTTGTTTCTGAATACAGTGTCAGAGTTCTGCCTTGGCTGCTCTTGTTTTGCTCTTGTTAATTTCTGCTTTTCTGTCTTTTCATTCCTTCATTTTTCTCAGAGTTTCTGCTGAGATTCATTCTTTGTGATGCCTTGTCCTGTTTCCCAATTTTTTATCTCACATCCTTTTTCCAGGCTGTTTTGGTGTGTTGCCAGATTTGTTCCATAAGGTCAATTGGATTTCACCAGACCATCCATCAGAAAACCAGATTGATCACATCTGTATCTGCAGTTCTTTCAGAAAGTCCTTGCTGGACATCTGCGCTAGAAGAGGAGCAGATGTAGATTCAGACTGCCATCTGGTCATGATAAAACTCAAGTTCAAGCTCAAGAGGTACACCACAGAAGTGATTAAACTGGGATTGAGATTCAGTACAAAGCAACTGAAGGTTTTAGAGACAAGAGATGGATTCCAAGTGGAGCTGTCCAACAGTTATGCACTTCCAAAGTTAGGAGGGCTGGTTAATAATTCTACAGGTTCCCTTTACTCCCCTATTGAGAGATAGATAGCAGTCTTTTGATACCTTATGGCCAGCTCTACGTGGTAGTGCTATTCTGAAATAAGGTATTTCAAAATAACAGATCCACACATGAAGTACATGTCAAAATGGTGCCCATATATTTCAAAATAGCATTTTTGGGTCCATAGCGCTATTTTGAAATAGTGCCATTGGACCTCCTCATGGCTTATTTTGAAATAGCAACATTCCAAATCTTAGGTTGTGTCTACACTTGCATTCTCTTTCAAAAGAGGCGTGCAAATGAGGGAAGTAGAAAATGCAAATGAGGCATAGATTTACATATCTGGCACCTCATTTGCATATTCTTTTAAAAGAGCTTTCGAAAGAAGACAGTGTAGATGCAGCTCTTTTGAAAGCAAACCCCATGTTTGAAAGAACCCTTCTTCCCCTGTTTATGGTGAAAAAAGGGAAGAGGGTTCTTTCAAAGATGGGGTTTGCTTTCAAAAAAGCTGCGTTTATGCTGTCTTTCTTCTTTTGAAAGAAGAATATGCAAATGAGTTGACCGATATGTAAATCTGCACCTTATTTGCATTTTTGATTTCCCTCATTATATGCCTCTTTTGAAAGAGGAATGCACGTGTAGATGCAGCCTTAATAGCTCCTATTTCAAAATAGCGATATCAAAATAAGCGTTATGCCTCAGTGAGGTTTACCAGAATAACTGCAATTATTTTAATATAACTTTACCATGAAGACACAGCCTGTTTTTCCTCCAGGAGTTCTCAAAGATAATTGCTAATGATTCCAAGATTCTTTCAGTGATTTCCCTAAGTACTCTTGGATGAATTTCACTAAGCCCTCCCTATTTGAATACATTCATCTTATCTAAATATTCTTTAACCTGTTCTTTCCCTACTGCAGCTTGTGTCCCTACACCATGTTGGTAATGTTAATTGTGATGAATGTCTGGCGGTGACTATTACATTTTCGAATGTAAACTGAAGCAAAATAGGCATCAAACACCTCAGCTTTCTTGATGCCATGAGTTTTTAGCTGTGCTTCTCTGATAAGTACAGGAACTACACTTTTATTTGTGTCTCTTTCTCCAAATGTATTTGAAGAACCTCTGCTTACTGCCTTTTGTAACCCTCATGTGATATTATCTATTGTTTGGCTTAGCCTTCCTGCTTTTGTCCCTGCATAGTTATGTTATTCTTTTGAAGTCCACCTTATCAATTCATTCATATTGTCACTTTTTATAGGATTTATTTTTTATTTTCAGGTCTTTAAAGAGCTCCTGATGGAACCACGTTGGCCTCTTACTATCTTGCTTATCTTCCCTTTGTGTCAGGGTAGTTTACAGCTATGCCTGTAGTATAGTGTTCTTAAAGAAATGCCAGCTCTCCTGAACTCCGTTTCCCATTAGATTTTTTTCTTTTATTAAAGGCTTTTGTTAAATTCAGTTTTGAAGTCATTTTTCCTTCTTTTTCTGCTTTCACCCTTTCTTTTCTTTAGAATACTGAAATCTGTCACTTTATGGTCAGTTTCACCCAAATCTCCTTCCACCTTCAAATTTGTTACTAATTTCTTTCTTTTGCTCAGAAACAAATCCAAAATTTCTGTCCCCATGGTTTCTTCCTCCACTTTCTGAAACAAAAACAAAACAAAAAAACCAGCCAAACAAACAAAAAAACCCAATCCCAATAAATTCCAAAGCTTACTGAACCTTTTGTGTTCTGCTCAGTTTCTTTTCCAAGAGATGTCTGGCTAATTAAAGTCCCCTATTAATACCAGGTTTTGTGTTTTTTATATTTCTAGAATTTGTCCTACAAATGCCTCATTCACCTCCTCTTTCTTATTTGGTAGTGTGTAATAGACCCCTCCCTGGAAATCATCCGTATTTTACCCCTCTCATCTTTACACAGTGACTCTCAAATGGTCTGCCTCCTACCTCCTTCTGGACCTCAGTATAATTGCATATTATAGTGTTGATGTATAATGCAATACGTCTTCCCTTGTTTGCCCTCCCTCACCTTTCTAAACAATCTATAACACTGCGTATCAATATTGCACTCATGAGACTTACCCCACCAAGTCTCTGTGATGCAATTTAGTCATAGTTTCATTTATGTACTGATAATGCCAACTCTTTCTATTTAGTCCCCATATTCCTTTTGTTTGTGTATAAGTTATTTAAGATGTTGAGCAGATTACCCCACCAATTTCTCTATTGTTTTACTTGTTACCCACCATGCCCGCAACATTTGTCTGTTAAGATTGTATTATTATATGTATCTGGGAGTTTTTGTCACCTGATCTCTCTGAACCTAGTTTAAAACTCTCCTCACTAGGTTGGCAAGTTGATACATGAAGGTGCTCTTCACCTTATTGGTCAGGTCGAGTTCATCTCTTCCTGGCAGACTTTCTTCCCATGACTGAGTAAGCCAAAGCCCTCCTGCCACCACTCCGTCCTGCATAAGCATGCATTCATCTCCAGGATGTGCATATCTCTGTCTGGGCTCTTGCGTTCTACTGGGGGGATGAATGATCACACAGCCTGTGCCTACGACCTCTTCACTCTTGCTCCCATGACTCTGTAGTCAGTTCTGATCTGTTGAGGTCACGTCCTGGAAATATAATTAGTGCCCATATGCAAGAGTATCATAGGGCTTAGGTATTAGGCAAGATATTAGGGAAAGCCCATAGGGTAGTGAGCAGAGGGAAGGATGAACCCCTGCAACCTTTCCCTAATATCTTGCCTAATACCTTGGCCCTGCGTCCTGGCAGGAAACATGCCTCCTGGAATATCATGTCAGGTTGGGAGGTATATCTCTCTCTTCCCTTCAGAAGGGAGACCCTGACCCCCCCAGCACCATATGCTTCCTCCTCTATGGTAGGCCTTCAGGGTAAATGACTCTTCCTCAACCTCCTGTTGCCAGTACAGCACACCACCTTGATGGACAGGGGAACTGAATGGGGAGGGGGTAAAGTATAGTCTGCCTGAGGTAGGCAGCATCCAGTCTGCTCCTTGCAGAGCAGACAGTTCTCCCTGTCTGGTGGTGCCATAGTCATCTGTAGTGGCTAGAATCCTCCATCCCAGATGTCTCCATATGCAGCCAGATATGTTACCTCCTCCTGCAGTGCTGTCTTACTTGCTTCCTGATGAACTCCACCAACAGACACCTCTAATACCTTATAATTCCACCTACCTGACTTTCATGAGCAGGGATGTGCAGGCAGTACTCCCACTCAAGTCAAGGCCAGGGTCTTGTTGGAATCCTCCAGAGTGAAGATGCTTGTCTGGTGATGGTGCCTACAGGTGGAGGAAACAGAAGAGATAACAGTGTTGTTTTCATCTCATGGTAGGCTCTTCCTTGTAGAGTATGTGCAAGTTAAGGAAATAAAATCCAACACACAACACTACTTCTCTGCCTCTCTCTACCAGCAACTCAATTGACTAACTTCTTTGGCTTTCTACTAGCAATATGTTTTACGAGCCATGGAAGCCTGTATGTTTTTAAATCCTCTCCTCCCCCACCACAACACAGGAGGAATCAGTGGCTCAAACCCTCTTGCTCACCTCTAATAACTGGCCTATCCAATCAGAGCTGGATTTCTCACATTTCTAGGGGTCCCCTGGTTAAGCCCTTCAGAAGACCCCCAGCTGGAACGTACTCTCTAACACACGTAACATCTGTGCAATCTAGCCCAGACGGTCAGCAAGCAAGCAAGCCTCGATTCCAAAACACAGCAACCAGCCCAGAGTTCTGCCAAACTTGATGAAAAGTTATCAACACAGCACAGCTCAGAAAAAAGTTCCTCTTTTGCCCTCTAAAGGTAAACAATAATAATACGAGACAAATGCTTCAGAGATACTCCCTAGTTGGCCAGCACCCATACTCTTCCTGCTGTCTTCATTTCATCATGGAAACACATGCTCTTTTCTTGTCCACACATAATTTCATTTGCAGTCATTTGGGTACAGTGGTTCCTTCTTGGGTTCCTCACAATTCCTAAGCTAAATAGTTTTGTCTCTACAGAAAATTTTCCCATCTCATTATGGGTGTGATTCAAAGCCAATTTAAAGTTCGTGTAAATTTTTAATCAAGTTCAATGTGCTTTGTTTCCTATTTTTCCACTTTGCCAACTCATGTATAAATGTTATTGAGTGCCACCAGTTGCAGTATTAATTTCTGGGGCCCTCCCTTTATATGAAAATTGGCTATTTATTGCTATTCTCTGCATCCTGATACCTTGATTTAAAAAAAAAACAAAAAAAAACCCTTGGCAAAACTGTGCCTCTCTCCAGTGTTTATCAGGTTTTCTTAATAGCCTTTTAAAAAGGTGTTTATTGAAGTCTTGGTAAAATGTAAATACTTACAATAAAATGGTGACTTTAGCGGAAATTGAGATTTTGCTGGTTTTCTTATTTTCATAAAAATCAGTAGATTGAGGTTTAGAATATTTCCTGTGATTTTGGAATTGGCTGTATTACAGGCAAACAAATGCTTCATGTTGAGTGTACAGAATATGATGCTCATTTCAATAATAAAATATATTTTTTAAAAAAATGCTGTCACTGATAGGATGTCTCATTTGAATTTTAAAAAACTGCCATAGGCAAAAGAAGAAGAAGGGTATGAGGAGGTGGGTGGGGGAGAAAGAGAGAAATTTAAGAACCCGATCCTTTGATCATTTAAGCAAATACATAACTTACAGTAGAACCTCTCAGTTATTAACACCCAAGTTACAAAATGACCACTCAATCACATGCCTTATTTGGAACCAGAAGTATGCAGTCAGGCAACAGCAAAGATAGATTTTAAATACAGTGCATTATATATTGAATGTAAACTCCTAAAAAAGGGAAAAGCAGCAGCTTTGTGCGGTAAAGTTTCAAAGCTGTATTAAGTCAAGTCATAGCTGTAAATTTTTGAAAGACCAACCATAACATTTTGTTCAGAGATACAAACATTTCAGAGTTACAGACAGCCACCTTTCTCAACGTGTTCACAGCTCAGAGGTTCAACTATAGTTCACGTGACTAGTTCCACTGTCTTCAGGGGAACTACATGTGTTCTGAAATTTAAATACTGTATGTGTGTAAATGTTGTAGTATAAAGAGATACTGTGTTTTTTATTAGAAGTTTCTCTCTTAGTGGTATAAAATCTGTCACTTCAAAACAAAAATTGCGTTAATGTTAACAGTGAACGTGTATTTAGATTTACTATGCATTTTAAGTTGTTAACTTGTTTTATGCACATAGGTGAAGTCACGTACCTTTTCCCCCTTGAGAAAAGTCTGACATAACCATCACATACCTTCTTTTTTAGTAATTAGAAAGCATTAAATATCTATGAATGTGCAGTTCTGAGGGCAGTAGTAAATCAAAGTAGTTATTGTCCTCATAAACAGAATCCTTATTAGTGAATAACTCTTCAGCAGTTATGAAATTCTTCACATTCTGATTAACTGAAGGCTCTACTTTAAGTAATTCATATAAGATGACTTTTTAATTGCCTTCCACTATACAGGCCTTTTGGCCTAAATATGACTGTATTAGCCATGTTTTGCAAATCCCTTCACTAACTGGTTACAGGACATAATAGTGAAATAGGTGTAAATGCATGGATATGCATGACTGAATTCTGCACTATTGAGACAATCCTATTTTAGTATAATTGTCTTTTTAGCACTTGTTCTTCAAATTTCCTTTTATTTCTCTTAGTATTATCTATCAAACAGTAATCAGTCTTTATTTCTGTCCTTTTCAACATTAGGTTCCTTCCTAGTATTCACACGTGTTGGACTTTCATTTTTTAAAGAATATTTTTTGGCCTGAACAAAATTCTCTAGTGCCTTACCATATATTCTTTCTGAGTTTTGTTTGTCCCTACTCTTCTTTTTTTCCTTCCATTTTTAATGATGTTCTTGGGTAGAAATACTTCCTAATAATACAACAATATTTCTTAATCAACCTTGATTTGTATTCTGTGGTTTTTAATTTACAAACTTTTCCCTTCCAGCTGTCAATAACTAAAAATCCTCCATCTTGAAGTGTAGCATCATAGTACTACTTTTATATCCAGGTATGCTTCTTTTACCATCATCCATCTGAAAATATCAAACTTAATTAGGCTCTGATCAGTGCCTAGTAGCTGACCCCCGTTTACATATGTGTCTACTCTCCTGCTTATCTATGAATTGTTAATCATCCTTCTTCCCAAAACAAAACTATTTAGCTTCATACACCTTTACTTAGGCCTTAACAGCCAAGAGGATAAAGTCTAATACGTATTTTGAGACCTGAGGCAAGAGGATTTGAACCTATTTCCTAACAAGTTTATAGCTGTTGAATAATTCTACAAATATTTTGTTGCTTCTAAACTCACAGATGGGATAAGTGAGTTGGTCATTCTTCCTTTTTCCTCCATGCTCTATTTAATATAATATATTCTACTACATGTTGAACCTCTCTCGCTGAGCACCCTAGGGACCTGATCATGACAGATGAGAGAATTTACTGGACGACAGGTCAGTACTAATACTACTACTACTAATACTATAACTTAACCCTTGTACTCTGCATGGAACATAGGTCATCTTCAAGTCTCCTCCAATTAACTCTGTCTTGGGGCAAAACTTCTAGCTGGCTCTAGGAGTACCCCAGTTGTTGGCCTTCAGTCTCAGTAGACCTCCATGTTGTCCGAGGTCTTCCTCTTCTGCATTTTCTTTGTGGGTGCCATGTGAAAGCTTGAAGGACTATGTTTGATGATGGTTTTCTGAGGCCATCTCCACTTTCTTTTGATTTCAATGTCAGTTGGTTCTTGTCCTGTTCTGTTCCAAAGCTCCTCACATGTGATGAGGTCTTGCCATCTGATGTGAAGGATATGCCTCAGGCATCTGTTTATCAATGTTTGTAGCTTGTGATCTGAAGACTTTTTATTACGCCAGGTCTTGTATCCGTACAAGAGCACACTCTTCACATTTGTGTTGAAGATCTGCAGTTTCATCCTCACAGATATGATTGTGAACTCCATATGGGACGGAGAGTCTTGAATGCAGCTGTTGCTTTCCCTCTCCTGGCACCGATATCCTTATCTGTTCCTCCATCTATGTCAGTAATACTCCAAAGTAGGTAAACTGCTCCATATCTTCCAAGTTATTCCCTCCCAGTGTCATGGTGGTGGTGTTGGACTAGTTGATCCTCGTTGTCTTGGTCTTTCCTTTGTTAATGCTCAGTCCAATCACTGAGGCAGTTTTGTCGAGTGTTGTGACCTTTTCTTCCATGCTTTCATGTCAGTGTGAAAGTAGGGTGACATCGGCAAAATCGATGTCCTCTAGCTGTTTGAAAAGTGTCTGATGGCCTCACTGGTGGCCATCTGTTGTTCTGTTCATAATTCAGTCCACTGTGATCAAGAATAGGAAATGTGACAAGAGGCACCCTTGTCTCACACCTGAGAGTACGCTGAAGGATTCTATCAAGACACCATTGTAAACAACTTGGGATGTTGAGGGTTCAAACGATGAATGAATCAAGTTAATAATTTTGGATGGGATGCCACGACATTGCAGCAGTTTTCACAAAGTGTCTCTACCAAAGCCGTCAAAGGCTTTTTCAAAGTCTAGAAAGGTTACGTATGGGGTGAGTTCCACTCGAGCGACTGTTCTGTGATCATTCTGAGAGTTGCTATTTGGTCAGTACAGGATCTCTCGCTTTGGAAGCCATTCTGTTCTTCCCTGAGCTGTCTATCGATTTCTTTCTTCATTCTCTCCAAGAGAATCCTATTGAGCACTTTTCTTTAGAACAGTAACATGATGCTTCTGCAATTCTTGCATTCCTTCAGGTTGCCTTTCTTTTGAAGCTTTATTAAGGTAGCTATGTTTCCAGTCTTGTGAGGTCTCTTTAGGGTCCCAAATTTTCCAAAATAGCTTATACATCATGTTGACTGATGTCACCTTACCTGCCTTTATTGCTTCTGGGGAGGGGGATGCTGTCTGGATCAGGTGCCTTTTCACTTCTCAGATGGGCAGTGTCTTTTCTGATTTCTTCTCTTGTAGCTCTGCTCCTGTTAATTTGTAGCAGTATATTTGCAGGTGGTAACTCAGGAGGTTCCATGTGGGCAGGACACTTCAGTAGCTCTTCGAAGTGTTCCTTCCATCTCCTGAGCTGCTCACTTGTGTTTGTTATCCCATGCCTCTCTTTATCCTATATTGGCTGGTCCACTGTATGCCATGACCCAGCTAGCTTCCATGTGATATCATACAGCTCTTTCATGTTTTCCTGTCTTGCAGCTTGTTCAGCTTGTTGTGCAAGGTTTTCCACAAAGTTCTTCTCTTCCCATTTTACAGCCTCTGTAACTTCTTTGTTAGCTTCTGAATATGGTCTCTGACCTTCTACCTTGGCACCTCTTGTTTTGCTTTTGTTGACTGCTGCTTTTCTTTCCTTTCATTCATTTACTTTTCTCAGAGTTTCTGCTGTGATCCATTCTTTCTGATGCCTTGTCCTCTTTCCCAATGTTTTATCTCAGGTTTCTTTCCAGGCTGTTTTGGCGTGTTCCCAAATTTATTCCACGTTAACATCTTTTGGGATGAGGTTTGCCATAAGTGCATAATTGTTGGACAGCTGCACTTGGAAACTGGCTTTTGTCTCTCAATCCTTCAGCTTCTCCTTGTTGAATCTCAGTCCCGTGTTGGTCACTTTTGTGATGTACCTCTTGAGCTTGAACTTGAGTTTTACCATGACCAAATGGTGGTCTGAACCTACATCTGCTCCTCTTCTAGCACAGATGGCCTGCATCAATCTATTGAAAGAGCTGCTCATATATGTGTGAATAGTCTGGTTCTCTGATTGGTAGGCCAGTAAAATCCAGGTGACTGTATTGATCCTTTTGTGTGCAAAGATACTATCACCTATCACCAATCCATTGAAGGAACAAAAGTCACTGAAGTGCTCTCCATTTTCATTCGTGTTGCCTAGGCCTTCTTTTTCCATGGTTTGTGCTCTGCCTGTATTTATGCTTCCAATTTTTGCATTGGGGAGGTCAATATTTTCTCGCATATTAGCAACACGTCCACAGCTTACTGGGCTCTTTGAAGACAATTAGAGCTAAATAACAGCACAGAATACTGAGAGCCAGGACTGGTGGCTGTAAACAAACTTTATGGGACTGTGGGAAACTTGGTCACACTCATGATAAGTAGCTGTCCGGCTAACTAAAATCATGCTAGATGATTGAGTTTGCCGGCCAGGAGAGTTCTGATTAGAGAGGTTCAACCTGCAGCAGATTTTGTGTGTTAATTCATGTGAAATTAGTATAGTGATCCCCCTGTTCCTTTCAGTTGATACAGAAATATGAGGCCATATTATTCTACTTAGTTGTAATGAAATCTACAAATGACTTCAGTGGGAGTACCACATTCAGAAAGATGGTCATGAATTTATATGTGTGGACTTACACAGCTAATATTTACCTTCTATTTTTTTTAATTAATGTAGTTAGCCATTAAATAATGTTCCGTGGCAAAGATGAAAAAAGCAAACTACCTGTTCTGATCATTCTTACCAAGTGTTACCCTGTAAGCCAGATTCAGGAGCTATTACATGTATGCCAGGAAAAGAGTTACTCAGTGTAGCTGTAGCCATGTTAGTCCCCAGAGAGGGAGAGAGAGTGCAGGTTAGGTAATATCTTTCATTGGACCAGTGTCTGTTTCTGAGAAAGATCAAGAGAAGTTGGTCCAATAGAAGATACTACCTAACCCACCTTGTCTCCCTAGGGGATGAGATAGTTAGGTAATGCACAGCTTTGCTGCACTGTTCCCAGAGCTTTTCTAACCCATAACATTCATGTTCTGAAAGTGGTTGAAAGCTTTAGTGACAACGTTTTGGAATGCAATTACAGAACACATGCATCCTCTATTGTGTGCCTCTGATCCCAGTCATGGACTGAGGTCTACTTGGAAAATTTATGCCCACAGCACAGAAATTAGTGCAAGCAACTGTGTGAATGTTTTGTTACCACTCCATGGCCAGCCAGAATATGAATGGAAAAATAAAAATTCTGTAACATTATTTTGTTCGTATTTTTTTGGGAGACTAAATTTGCCTTTTTAAAATGAAATATGCTGGCTTCTAAGGTGTATATTGGTGCAAAATATTTATTAGTATCCCTCACAGAAAAATATGGTATTAAATGCAAAAATAACCCAAACAATTAGTGGTTTTTTTCTAGTAATTAACTATTATTTTTCTCAAAACTCATCTAATTATGCATCAGTCATGGTAAAATGAAAGGTCAGCAAATACAGATGCATAATTTCTTTCTGATATATTGCTGTTTGAAAATAGGTTTATGACAATTAGATGATTAATTTCTTTTTATTAAACACCGTTATTAGACTTCATGTTGCATTCACCAGTTTATTACTGCTATTTTTCCTCTTTTGTTGGAAAATGATGCTGGATAACATCCAGCCTAAACAGAAACTCAGGTAGATAGGGATTACATTAGAAATGACTGCAGCTTCTATTTTAATTTTTTCTATTTTTTTTTTAACTGCAGGAATGACCAAAGGTCATAGTTAGGATAGATGTCTTAGGCTATGTCTACACTACAGCGATCTGTTGACAGAAGTTATTGTTGGAAGAGATGTTCGAACAAAACTTCTTTCAACTGATTGCAGCCGCAAACGAAAGCGGATTGAAAGATGATCCACTCTGCGGACAGTCAGCGGCCAGACTGCCTTGCCATTGTCTTGACAAAACAGCCCCTGGTACACCATCAGACAGGGTTGCATGGCCAGCAAGCCCTTCCGGGACCCCCAGGGAGTCATGCCCTTAAAGGGACCCCCCTTACCCACCCAGACACATGTTCCCAGCCCATGATAAAGCTTGCCTACCTCCTTGGGGGACAGCACAGCTGCCACAGCAGGGCCCCAACACTTGATGAGAGAGACTTCACACATTCCAGTTTAACCATACACCATGGCTTCTGCTGCACCTCATCCCAGCCATCCTCTTCTTCTTCTTGCGGGAAGAGTGAGTGATGGGCACCATCTGCAAAGAGTGTGCCATTGCCATCACTGCCATGTTGGCCCACTTGTACTTGCCCCCTCTAGCGACCAGGTGGGTCTGGAGACACAGCACCAGTTCTGAGTGGTAAGACTGGCTGGTCATGGGGCAGTGGGATGTCAAGCAGTGGCTCCAGAACTTCTCAATGTGGAAGAACACCTTACTGGCGCTCTGCACCTGGCTCACCCCTGCCCTCCGGAGACAGGACACCTGGCTGCAGCTCACCATACCCATGGAGAAATTTGTTGCCGTTGCCCTCTGGAAGTTCCCCACCATTGATAGCTACTGCTTCATCGGGAGCCAGTTCAGCATGGGGAACTCCACCATCAGGGCCATTCTCATGCAGGTAAAGCACTCTCAGGCTGCAGGCCCTGCACAGAGAAAGAGGGAGTGTCCCATTCAAGGGGAACGCTTCAGAAGTGGGGTCAGGGCTGTGAGGGGTTGGGGGAAGTCCTGTCCTGGGAGACCATGCCATCCCACCCTTGCACAGCCCTGCTG
The DNA here is from genome assembly GCF_033958435.1 of Carettochelys insculpta. Taxonomy (NCBI): domain Eukaryota; kingdom Metazoa; phylum Chordata; order Testudines; family Carettochelyidae; genus Carettochelys; species Carettochelys insculpta. The sequence goes on from NC_134137.1 coordinate 330,022,824, forward strand.
CCGGGGGGGGTGGTCTCTTGGGGTGGTCCTGGAGCACTCATTGCAGGGCACGGGAAGTGGCAAGGGAGCTTGCTGGGGTCCAGGGGTCCCCTCCTTCTGTCCCTTACATGTGTGTTTGGTCACCTCCCCTTGCAGGTCATGATGGCCATCAACATCATCCTTCTGTGGAGGGTCTCCAGCTTTCTTGTGCATGTGGATGCGGTCATGGATGGAGGTTCCCAAACTACTTTGGGGCAATCGACAGGACCCACGTCCCCATTCTTGTCCCAGACCACACCACAGCCAGGTTCATTGACTGCAAGGAATATTACTCCATCATGCTGCAGGCCCTGGTCAACCACCAGGAAGAGTTCCTCAATGTGTACATCAGGTGTTCAGGCTGGGCACACAATACACGAGTGTTCCTCTATTCCAGCCTGTTCTGGAGGATGGAAGTGGGCACATTCCTCCCCCATGCTTACCCCCTCATGCCCTGGCTTATGAAGCCTTACACTGGACAGCTGGACCTGAGCCAGGACCTTGTTTAATGCTTGACTCAGCCAGGCACAGCTGCAGGTGGAGTGCACCTTTGGCAACCTCAAAGCACATTTTAGGTGCCTTCTCACCCACCTGGATGTGGGAGGAGGGCAGGGGAGTGGGAGGCCTTCCTCCCACTGTGGGGGTCAGATGCCATCCATGGCTATGAATAGCTGGATGCAGCTCCAGTCCACCAAGCCATTGGGACAGGCTGCAGATCTGCAAGGCCTTAAGGGAGAGCTTCTCCTGAAGCACCCAGTGAGCCTAGCCAGGGCACCCCCATGACGTTGTTGAGCCCACAGCTCTACCCCATCCCCACCATGGCACCTCCCTTTGCCCCTTCATTCTCTGACCGCTCCCTAATAAACAGGGATGTGTGGGTGGTGAACAAATAACTGCTACTTTAATATACAAAAATGTGTGCAAAATAGAGATAAAATATGTACAATGTGCAATAACAGGTAACTATATACAGTGGGGGGCCTTGGAATGTGGGAACATCAGTCCAAGGAGGGGGTGGAGGTCTGCAGCCCCATACGTTAGTGGGACCCTGAGCGACATCGACCCTGGGATCCCCTCATGCCATGGGTTCAGGTCCCCGTCGGTGCAGGATTGTGGAGGGAGCATGGGGAGGTACGGAGATGGATGGGGGGGGAGTCTATGGTGGGGTCAGGCGCGGCAGGAATTGTTGGAAGCCCTGGGGAGAAGAAGGGATGGGAATGGTGGGTCGGCATAGCAGGGAGTTCCTAGAGTACAGGGGGTTGTCCCTGGCCTTCACCCACTGCATCAGATTCAGCACGCTCTGCAGGATGGCCGGTTGGGGCAGGGTGGAAGTGACAGAAGGTCAGGGTAGGGGAAGTGGCAGCAGCAAGAGTGGGGGGAGCAGCCACAGGTCCTGCCAGATCATAGAATCATAGAATACTAGGACTGGAAGGGCCCTTGAGAGGTCATTGAGTCCAGCCCCCTGACCTCATAGCAGGACCAAGTACTGTCTAGACCATCCCTGATAGACATTTATGTAACTTAAATATCTCCAGAGATGAAGATTCCACAATCTCCCTTGGCAATTTATTCCAGTGTTTGACCACCCTGACAGTTAGGAATTTTTTCTTAATGTCCAGCCTAAACCTCCCTTGCTGCAGTTTCAGCCGATTGCTTCTTGTTCTATCCTCAGAGGCCAATAAGAGCAAGTTTTCTCCTTCCTCCTTATGACACCTTTTTAGATACCTAAAAATCACTGTCATGTCTCCCCTCAATCTTGTTTTTTCCAAACTAAACAAGCCCAGTTCTTTCAGCATTTCTTCACAGATCATGGTCTCTAGACCTTTGATCATTCTTGTTGCTCTTTTCTGGACCCTTTCCAATTTCTCCATATCTTTCTTGACATGTGGTGCCCAGAACTGGACACAATACTCCAACTGAGGCCTAACCAGCGCTGGGCAGAGTGGAAGAATGACTTCTTGTATGTAGCTCACAACACACCTGTTAATGCATCTCAGGAACATGTTTGCTTTTTTTGCAACAGCATCATACTCTTGACTCATATTTAGCTTGTGGTCCACTATAACCCCTACATCCCTTTCTGCTATACTCCTTCTTAGACAGTTGCTTCCCATTCTGTATATGTGAAACTGATTGTTCCTTCCTAAGTGGAGCACTTTGCATTTGTCTTTATTAAACTTCATCCTGCTTACCTCAGACCATTTCTCCAATATGTCTAGATCATTTTGAATTTTGACCCTATCCTCCAAAGCAGTTGCAACGCCTCCTTGGTATCATCTGCAAACTTTATAAGCGTACTTTCTATGCCAATATCTAAATTGTTGATGAAGATATTGAACAGAACTGGTCCCAAAACAGACCCCTGTGGAACCCCACTTGTTGTACCTTTCCAGCAGGATTGAGAACCATGAATAACTACTCTCTGAGCACAGTTATCCAGCCAGTTTTGCACCCACGTTATAGTAGCCCCATCTAAGTTGTATTTGTCTGGTGGCAGTGTCAAAGCAGGATGTCAGTTGGTCCCAAGCCAGCGTCTGCCAATTATTCCTATGCCTGCCGATCCCTGGTCATCTCACAGCTGCCACTCCAGGAAGTTGATTAGCCTCCAGAGGGCAACAGTGTGGGCTGCCACACTTTGCCAGCCTTTGTGTGGCTGGTGATGGTTCAGTTCTGGGCTGGTTCCCTCCAGTGCCAGGTGGGACAGAGTGGCTCTGGTGGGGAGGTGGGGCTGTCCCAGCCCTCAGATGGTGCAGCTGTAAGGAAGACAGGGAGGAGGAATGGAGAGTCATTCATGGAACACAATCCCTGAAGCCCTCATCCCCACCCTGAGCAGCAGCAGCCACCACCCCCTGGGCCAAGGGCCCAGCCACATGGAGATTCCATGGTGCTTCAGGGACTGGGCTAACTGTTGTGCCCTCCCACAACTTGAGAGGCTAGTGGCCAAGGGGGGGTGTCCAGCCACAGGGGGTGGGACTGAATGGGTGTCAGGTGAACCAGCTGCAGTCAGGCCCTCCCAGGCCTCACCCCTGCCCCCACATGTGGCTCACAGCACTGTCCACAGGAGCACGTGCTGACTGTCAGCTGCATGCCTGCCTGCGTGCATGTCTGGAGCTGCCCTCCTCGGTCTGTCTGGGGTCAGGCCAGCACCTATGTGGATGGCCCACTTCCAGTCATAGCAGGGGCTGGTGGGCCTCCCTTCCCCCCAGGCCTGAGGCTCGCCCAGCTTCCCAGGAGGCTGGCAGCTGGCTGGTGCCTGTGCTTTGGGATTGCCTGCTGGGTCTGGGTGGGACACACTGTGTTGCACATGGTTCCACATGCCGGGACTGCAGTGCAAGGTCCCACCCAAGCTGGCCTGGCTATCCTTGCAGCACGCCCCATGTGTGCACACCCCCCAAGCCCTAGGGTGTGAGATGTGTGGGGTACTTACCAGAGGCTCCCTTGAACAGGTCTGGGGATGCCCTGGGCGTGGTCTGGCTGGAGGGTCCTGTGTACAGCGTGATCCCCACAGTGTTCTCACTATTTTTGCACCCTGTGTCTGCCTCCAGCATGTCCCAAGGTGCTCCTCCACCTCCTCTGGTTCCATTGGCAGGGGGCGGGGAGTTCCTTGACCATGCCTACAGGAGTGGGCAGAGAGGAGATGTTGTCACCCCTCAGGACGTGGTGGAGCTCCATATAGTAGAGGCATGTGGCAGGTCCTGCCCCGGACCTTCAGCCAGCATCCTGGGCCTGGGCGTACCACTGCCAGATCTCTTTTACTCTGGCCCTCCCCTTCTCCAGAGTGTGGGCAGGGTGGCCCCATGCCACAAGGGAAGTAGCAGCTGAACGTATGCAGGAGCATTGAACTTCTTGGCAGAGGGGTCCAAAAGAGTCTCCTCTTTGGCCCAGAGGCTGAAGAGGTCCGGGGCCTCAGGCCTGGCATTTTGTGTCCTGGGGGGCTCCTGGGTTCCCTCTAGTGGTTCCCTAGAGGGCCTCAGTGGGGTGTGCTGGCTGGCTCACTGGTTGGTTTGCCATGGGTTGGATGAGCTGGACAAGTGGCTGAGGAGTGTGGAGCAGTCAGCGTGCTGCTGGGCTGCTTCCCCACTCTCAGCTTCCTGCCACGGGGTTTCTGGGGCTCCCTGTGGCTTTAAGAATGTCTGGAGGCAGGTAGCATAGAGCCGTGATTGCTGTGGATGGGGCCTCCCCCACACCAGCTGGCCAGTGCCATGGAGGACATTTCTGTCAACAGAAGCTCCCCCTGACCTCTGGTAGCATCCACACTGGCTTTCTGTCAACAGATTCGGTCAAGAAAAGCATTCTGCCTCCTGTGGGCACGTTCTGTCGATTTACTGTCAACAAAACACATTTGTAATGTGGGTGCTCTGCGGGTTTTGTCATCAAAGTGCCAGTTTTGTTGACAAAACTGTAGTGTAGACATTGCCATTGAGCAAATTTTTTTTCTTGCCCCACTAAACGTACAGTTTAATATACTGATTGTAAACAAAACAAAAAATAGGAGGGAGAGTTAGGGAAGATAACAGTCACAAAAATATGCTTGTACTTTCTAGGGCTGTGCACGACTTGAGGCCTATGAGTCAGTTATTTTACATATATTAGCTTAAGGTACCCTCAGCCCAACTATCACATACACTAGTTAACTTTAAGACATTGGGCTATCAGAAAAATCTTTTTTGTAAGACTAAGTAGGGCAATCTTTCCATTTTTTGGGACTAGCTGACAATTATTTTTCTCATTACTATCCCCACCTAAACAATGTTCACTAATTCTGCAGCAGTCCCATTCTTTTGTTGCCTTTTTTGTCATCTGGATTGACTGTGAATTTCCTAAGGGGTGGGGAGTGGAGCTAGTTGGTTATGAGTACACAAGCAACTGAACAATGTAATTGCTGTTCAGCCTTCCATTCCTTGGTGGCATCCATCTTCTTATTGATTCCCAGATGTTAGTTGTGGGATGCTCTTCACTCCATAGGGTTTGTCTTCCGTAGGATGCTTAGAGGTTTTCTCATGACCATATTGGGGTCAGGAAGGATTTTTTTTTTCCACCAAGCAGATTAGACTGACTCTTGGTAAACTTGGATTTGTTTTCTTTTGTAATATCCAGAAACGATCATTGTGATGTGTTGTTTGTATTTGGAGGTAGTCAAGCTTTTCTTAAATTGAAGAGCTTTGGAATGATAGTTATGCTAATGTGTGAACATTAGTTTGGAAAGCTTTTAAGCTTTCATTACTTCATGATAAGTAACCTGCATACTGCTTGTTATTAAGCTCTGTCCTCATGCCCTTTTTAAGATAACATAAATCATAGTTTATGTAATGAAGGGGACAGTATGACTAGGTTAGTATTAGGGAGAATCATACCTATGCAACCCCAGAGGCTTGAGACCATTGACAATGGGGAGAGGAGTCTTTGCTCTACAGCCTTGGCTGAGAGCCAGCTGGCTTTTAGCTCATGCGGCAAGTTCATTCCCTCCTGACAAGGACCTGGGTCTGTGGGCCTTAGGTGTAGACTGTGTCTTAGCTAGAGAGTTTTGTCTACAATATTGGGGTTTTGTCCAAAACCGTCAGAGTATCTGCACAAAAGAGGTGTTTTATCAACAGAAATTGTTGACAAAAAAAAACGTGTCAATGCTCCGGGGGCTGTTTTGTCAACAGAGCGGATTGAAAGATCAATCCACTTTTGTGTGTAGATGCATGACATCAGAATATCTCCTCCGACAGACATGTCTATCAACAGATGCTTCTAGTGTAGATGTAGGCATAGATTTGTGATTCTCTTACAAGCAGTCTTTAATATGCTCAAGGAAGAGCAATAGCTATACAATTCTAGGCAAATGAAGCTGAGTCATTTTGGGAAAGGAGAATACATAGTAATACCCTGATAGCTGAAGTTCCACTAATCTAATCACTGGGGTTAAATGTATCTGTGTAATCACATGGTTAATTTTCTGTCCAGTTAAAGTTGAGGCCTGTTGCCTTTAACTCAACTAAGTGCATTTACATGCATGCATACATGTTTGCCTGTCAAAAAGTACTACCTGTAATGAGAGTAAACTACTCTTGTATGATACTTAAAACACAAGACAGACTATTTGGAAACTTATTTTATGTTCAGTGGTCAAAGTTAAAACAGTCAATCATTTAACAAAATAAAATAGGGACTTTTGGGGTGGAAAGGTGAAAGAACCTGGCTGTCTTCTGGCAAGTTTTTTAGTTATGGTTATCTGCAAAGTATACACCGTTCGTCTGTATAACTGAGGAGTGCCTGTGTAAACATTCTTGTTTCGACTGTTCCACATAATAGTTTCTTGTATCGTATTTCTTCTGACCTTGCTATCTGAAACCAATTACAGGAGATCCATTTGGGCTGCATCTATTTTCATAAGAAGCCCGGGCAGCAGTGTTTTTCTCAGAGATGAATATCAACATCAAATATGCTTCTGAGTGCTTTGTTATTTATGTTTCAGAGAGATTTTGTAGCCTTCAGCTCTCAAGAATGTGTCATGCTGTGCTGTTTATACATTGAAGATATTAATGGGCGTAGATGTCATTTTTCATTTTAGCGTCTCAAATGCAACAGGCTTATAGGTTAAACATTCTTATTTTTAAAGAAAATATATGAGTGACATCTGTTTTCTCGAAAATACAGGAAAGTAATCTGTTTACCTTCTTTAATAACAATTTTCACTTTGTTAAAATGTTAAATCTTATTAAATTAATTTGAAAGCATTCTTAACATAATAAATATATAGGGCTTTAAATACAGAACAGTACATTATATGTATCTCCTTAAGTTGTCTTTTCACATATAAAAATGTGTATCAATTTTACAACTTTAATACAGTAAATTATATACAGTATATTTTTATTTGTGTTCTGCTTATGTTGCAGATGGCTTGGAACAACAACATAAATATTAAAAAATAGTGTTTCCAATACACATTTTACTGCAAGATGCAGTGAGTTCTGGAAATCCATATGCCCAAATTTCTTGCTCATGCGGCCAGTACCTAAACCATTAGTATGATTTTCATTCACATTGTTAAACTAATTGCTATTTTGATGGAAATCTTTTGTTATTTTTAGTGTTTTTGTATACATCACCTTTATTTTTCTGCAGTTTTACTAAATTAGATAACTTAATTAAGCAAAAATGCCTCCTTAATTCAAAACAAATGTTACTGGAAACTGGATATGGTTTTGACTGCCGAAGAAACCTTTGCCTTGCTAGCATTCAAGTCAAAACTGCATAATTATGACCAGCAAAGTTTGTAAACGTCTGTGAGTCTGTTTAAGCTGAATTGTATTTAGACCGCATATTATCATCCAGTTAGTTCACAGAACTTCACTAATGTTATATGGAATTTGCCTTAATGTCTTCCAACATTAATATTTTACTTTAAATTATCAAGTTGTTTTCAAAGGATTTAATACCAGTAAATGAACTGATAGAACTGAATGTTTTATAGTCCCCTAACTCTCAGTTTTGAATAGTGCCAATAATAATTCTCTGAGAAGAACAATATGTCTGAGAATTTTTTACTGAGAAGCAATACCAAAGTGTTAACCACTATGCTGAAGAAAAAAAGTACCATCTGATAACAGAGCTAAGAACAAAGACTGTCATTGATTTCCCCATATGAGTTTTAAATCAGCTCTGATCTTTTAAAATTGTTTTCTGTCCTTCTTCTATCTCCTGTGTTTACAGTAATCTAAACTGCCACAATAAACTCACCAAAGTATTCAAATAGTCATCGTTTGTAAGACATTTGGTATTAAAAGATGGGCCTTTACTCTTCTAAGATGTCAGTACCTGCACATATAAATCAAGCTAGTTTAAGTAGTGTTGCCATTTATGCAAACATATCCTGTTTTGATGTGCTTCTTTTTCATTCACTGTGGCTTCTTTTGCACTGGTTGGAATTCATGCTTTCTTATAGTGATGTTGTGCTCATATGCTGCCCATACTCAGAGCAATATTACTGCCCGGCAGAATAGTAAATCTAGAGCTGTGCCAAATTGGATTTCTTTTTATATTGGTGCTAGTGCTCTAAGTTTCTGAGAAAGATTGGGACACTGAAACAACTTATAAAGTATGAAAATAACCCCTGGATGACGATGTTTTCAAGCAATGACCAGTCTGCATACCACCAAGACGCTTTATTACAATTTTTCCACATGAAATCAGTTTAATTAACTTTCTGCTTCCACTACAAATAAAAAGAAATTTAATTGTTTTCAGCCCTTTCCCTCTTCTATTTATCTTCAGACCTCTTCACTGGTCCTTGTAACAACACCATCTGATTGGTGAGCTATGCAGGCTTCTGTCAATTCAACAGTGCAATGATTTCCTCTCTTTAATTCCAGTCTCCCTCAGGTCGGGTGCCAAAGATTGTGAAAGATCATAAAACTCTCTACAAATCAAAAAGAATGTGATGTGTGAACTGTACCATTTCTCAGCCAAGTGTTTTAGAATAGGACCTTGGAGCCAAATCCTGGTCCCAATGAAGTCAATGGATACTTTTCATTGACTGCAAAAAGACCAGGATTTGGCCTTTAGAAACTATTAAAGAACCACAATTGCAAAGAAAATTATTTAGAGTAGCGAATAGAACATAAGTTCTGTGGTTGACAATATACTCCAAGAGCACATTGAATTGAATTGTACTTATTTTTAAAGAACAGAAGCTGGCTCACTCTCTGTATCATTACCTAGGTTAAGGGGCATGTAATAATACTGATAGTGATGAAGCTGATCTATAATTACTCAAGAATTTGATGAGACAATAAATAGATTGTTGTGGGAATGTCTCCAATGTTAAAGGTATGCTCTGCAAACTTGTACCAGATCCTTCTATGGGGAGACAAATCAATGTTGTTAGGAGATGGGGCTAGCGCATTCAGTTTGTTTACTTTGGTTTTCTATGTCTGCCTGGCTTCTCAGAAAACTTGCTTGGAGCCAGACTGTAGCAGCCCCATCTCTGTCTTTTCATAATTGATCAGGGGATGACTGCCTTCCCTGAGGGTTAAGACGTGGCAACTTTTTCTGTTTGCTCAGCATCTCAATGCAGTAGTTCAAACATTGTTCACACCAGCTGGCAGTGTAATGCCATATGCACATCTTGTCAAAGCAACTGTTGTCATGGATACTAGAAACTATCTTAAAAACCAGCTCATTTGAGTCTAATCAAAATTGCACCTTTCTTTATCAGCTGAGAATCTTGATTATTTTAGGAAGATATCAGTGAAATAAGATTGCATTGTATCGTGTTGTATATACTATACGTTCCAGTAAAAGCAATATGACACTGTTTAATACATTGTTAAATAACGAAACTACTATTCAGTGAACTCCAATGTTGAAGAGGGAGGAGAACAAGAGTTCTTCAAGTAGCTTCATTATACATGTTTTAAAGTTAGTTTAAACCATTTTTCCTTTAAAAATCTTTTAGTAAGTATGTTTTGTAGCTCTGGTTTTTACAGTCAGTGTATGGACAAAATTCATTTACACTAACCCTGTTCTGATAAATGGAATATTTATATACATTTCTATTGCTTAGCTTTATTTTGCTGAGTTGGAATGAAAATATAAAATAAATGAAAACATCTTATATTTTGATTGGGATACTGTCATACACAGAAACTAATCTGATTGGTGGAGTGGTAATTTCTTTGTTCTCTGATTTTTCTAAGAATGCAAATGAAAACCACTCAGTTTTATTTAGCATTAAAACTGCACTTTATTTTGTCAAAGGAGAGGTTTCCCCTTGAATTGTAAGTACAAAAAAGTGGTTTTAATCTTCAATGAATATCCTTATTAATTCACTTTCAAGATAATCTGATGTTGATTTGTCAAATTTAATTACAGCTTCCGGTAACACTTGAAGTCGACTGCTTTTGCTTCAAAATTGTAATATGAAAATGCAAATTGAATGATAATTTACAAGGGAGTGGGCATTTTAGTTGAACACTCAAAGACACGTTCCTTGTGGAAATGAGGCTATTGATGCAGTTTATGATTTTTCCTCTTCAAGCACTTTAAACAAATTAACTTTATTTCCTGCAGGATTTCATGTACATCCATAAATTGTAGTGAAGTCTTATGTATGTACATTCTGAGGATTTTTCTTGTATACTTTAAGAAATTGAATAGGAGGAAACTATATTTTCTCTGAATGTACTTACTTAATATTCCTAATGACTAAGCCTCTTTCCATGAAATGTTCAAAAATTATTTCAGGATTGTCTTTTTACTTTTAGGCACTCCAAGCAGCAAGACAGCTGCTCTTACAGCAACAGACAAGTGGACTGAAATCTCCTAAGGGAAGTGAGAAACAGAGACCATTGCAGGTTAGTAAAATATGCTTATTGTTGGGGCCTTATTCACAAGGAAGTGCATTGTGCTTGCCCATGTATGTGTTTGTCTGTAGTGTACTCTTGCATATGAACAGTATTTATGCTTGGGTGCTAGTAGTTCATTTAGATTCATAAAGAAAATTCACTGCACAATAGTAATATGTTGTAGTTTGTATATACTTAAAAGGTCACTTACTACAGAGATTTCTGCATACCAAATCTGAGTTCAGTAGCTGCAATATGAAGAATTGTACAGATATCTTAAGAGCTTGTGTAAGCTCTGACTCACAAATGGATGTAAAAATTCCTGGGTCAAAGACTAAAAGTAAAATGTCATCAAAGAAAACAAAGCAGCCCTAGACAATCCAGCAGCCTTCTAACCAAGTAGTAAATGCTGAACAACTCCAAAGCTGCCAACACACCTAGTTGAATTGCAAAGGAACAGTACCTGGATTTTTTAGAAAAATATGTTCCAAAGTTTCATGTTTGTATTCTGTGTCTTGCTCAGGGTATGTGAATTGTGTTACCACATGTTAGCTGTGTCTACACGTGCACGCTACTTCGAAGTAGCGGCACGAACCTCGAAATAGCGCCCGTCGCGGCTACACGCGTCGGGCGCTATTTCGAAGTTAACTTCGACGTTAGGCGGCGAGACGTCGAAGTCGCTAACCTCATGAGGGGATCGGAATAGCGCCCTACTTCGACGTTCAATGTCGAAGTAGGGACCGTGTAGACGATCCGCGTCCCGCAACGTCGAAATTGTGGGGTCCTCCATGGCAGCCATCAGCTGGGGGGTTGAGAGATGCTGTCTCTCCAGCCCGTGCGGGGCTCTATGGTCACCGTGTGCAGCAGCCCTTAGCCCAGGGCTTCTGGCTGCTGCTGCTGCAGCGGGGGATTCATGCTGCATGCACAGGGTCTGCAACTCGTTGTCGGCTCTGTGGATCTTGTGCTGTTTAGTGCAAGTGTGTCTGGGAAGGGCCCTTTAAGGGAGCGGCTGGCTGTTGAGTCCGCCCTGTGACCCTGTCTGCAGCTGTGCCTGGCACCCTTATTTCGATGTGTGCTACTGTGGCGTGTAGACGTTCCCTCGCTGCGCCTATTTCGATGTGGTGCTGCGCAACGTCGATGTTGAACATCGACGTTGCCAGCCCTGGAGGACGTGTAGACGTTATTCATCGAAATAGCCTATTTCAATGTCGCCACATCGAAATAGGCTACTTCGATGTAGGCTTCACGTGTAGACGTAGCCATTGAGTGATTTTTTTTTTCAAAAACTTCATTGATAAAAGTTTGGGTGCCACTTGTAAAAAGCAAAATGTTAGCCCATAAAGGGGTATTTTTGTTTATTTTCGGGGGGGATTAATAAGTTTTGCTGAATTTGTAGGTTGTCGTAAGTAAGAGTTACATATGAAATTATGTATTGCTAACACCGGGGTTCTCGTTCATTTCAAGGAAACAAACTGTTCATACTTTGATGGGTGAACAGCAAAAGGCAACAGTATGTGAGAGATGATTGTACTTGGTTCTTGGTTTAAAGAAAATATAATTCCTCCCATCTTTTCCCTTATATCCCCGTCTACTTTTCTTGGAGAGCCTTTAGGAAGTCACATATATTCTTTGGTAGATCAGTGGATCTCTGTGTGGTGCCTTTCTGATAGGTGTTCTCCACTGAGCCAGAGTGCCAAACAGCCACATGGGGCTGCTCTGCATCCTCAGTTAAGTTTCCTAAAATAATAAGTGCCTATTTGTCTCGGACGTAATTTGTGGGGTGCATTTCTTTCTTTCGTTCTTTCTTTCTTTCTACCAGAAACAGTATGTTGTGTACTTTTTAATGTAATTCCACATTTTCACCCTTTTCTTTGTGACACATTCATAAACGAACATAAGGACTCGTTCACACAGCTCTACGCTTCCGCCTTTTTCCAATGTGCTTTTAAAATTGCAGCAATTTGCATACTTACGAGATGTCTCAGTTCAGCGAGGACTGCCCTAGCTTTTTTAAACCAACTATAAGTGCTTACAACAACACCAAAGACTCAGGCAGATGTCTAAGGGGAATTAAATATATACAGTTGGCATTCTGCCACAAGGATCTGCTTTAGAAAGCAAGCAAGAGTCCTGAGACTGTCTCAGCTTCCCCACCCTTCTTCTCAGTGTTGGCTTTTCCCTTTACTGTACGTTCTGAAATCTGGAGAGGCCAAACAAGTGGCCAGAGAGGTAGCAACTGCCTGACCTGTCAGTCATATTCCTTCAGTGAGTGCTTAAGGGTAGGCGTGGCAGCTCCACCCACCACCTGATCTTTATTTCAAGTCTAAGGAGGAAAGCACTGAGAGAAATAGTAGGGTGGGAGGAACAATAATGAAATCGGGGGAACTCACGTGGAGTCAGACCTCAAATGGAAATGGATGATGATTATTTTGAAAGAGGAAGAGAGTCTTCTAAAAGAGGGGGGTTGGAGGACAGGTTCGGTGTCCTCAGATACCGTATGGATCAAAGATGGATGATATGCCCTGTGTCTTTCAGTCTCCTGGGGAAAGCACGAGAATGTCTCCATTGCAATTAAATACCTGTATCTGGATTGTGTCAACAGATCGGCATTTATGTGAGGCTGTAAAGAGATTGGCTTCCCATCTTGAGCGTAACCCATAGCCTGAGCAGCTGTCATGAACCATCTGTATGTGTTTAATTTCAATGTAGACACACAACTAAGTGTAATGATGGCCCATGCTTCCTTCTCACCAGTGGTGAAACAATGGAGGCATAAATAAAGAAAGCAAATAGCAAATATTTTCTTTTCTAAAGTTCTTTAAAACCAGGATTGCTGCTTTTTTGTGCCAGATTTTGCTCCAAACACCAAGAATGCCCATAATGTCTCTTATTAAGCTTGTTCTCTTTATTCGATACTTTTTAAATTAAAGAAAAATTAAATTTGCTCTCCAACTTCAGTTTGTATCTCAAATGTCATGTAAATTCAGGTCTGAGTACAATTCCACTTTTATTTTTCTTTCTGACTGTAACGTGTATGAAAAGGTTTGAAAATAAGTCCTTGGGGCTTCTTTATTTCTGTCGTTGACTGTTAATACAAAGCTTTGCATTGTTCGTTATGTCGTGGAAATCTACATCTTGGGCATTAAATGTTGCCTGTTTGGCCAAATATTGTAGTAGAGGTCATAAAATTATACAATATTATTATTTCATTATGCGAGATTTAATGGTAACTTAATGCCAAAGTTTCATAGCAATACGCATTGATATACACATATTAACAACATAGGATTTATAGGACACAAATACCAAGAAACATATGCTTGAAGTGAAAGGGAAGAACAAACGTCTCCCTCTAAAACACTAAAGTAGCCTAAGTATTAGTGTGTTTCTAATTTAAGAGCAACTGTCCAGTCTGGCAACTGGAAACAGATTGGAACTATATTATAAACCTAATAAAATTTTTTAACTACCTTATACATCTGCAGTCAGCTGTAGGTAATATTTCCCATTGCACCGCTCATGCACTCCATATTTTGTTGAAAATAAGGTGCACATAAGGAGAAAGAGGAACACATTTTGTTTTTATATTAATTTTGTAACACGTGTTCAGTGTCTGGTTTTAAAACATTCAATATGGTATTTTATGTATATTTTCTTAATTGCTACAGAACATGTACCAGATTTTTAGTAGCCTGTGGCATAGGTTAACTAGTCAGTAGATTCAAAGGTTACTGCAGAAAACTTTCAACCTCACCTCACCTCACTAAGATAGGGTCTTGAGGTAGTGGGCCATGGATTTTTTTTTTGGTACTTAACACACATCATGCCTCTGTGGAACCCTTTGGGATCTTTCTAGAGGAATTTGAGTATTGATCCAAAGCAGTTCTTACTAGCTTCTTATGAAAAATCCTTTTGAAAGTAACATATAAGCTGAGTAGAAGGCAGAGAAGACTTATGTTTGTCATTTTAAATGTTTATGTATTTATTTTAATAAAAATATCATTGGTTAGATCACCAATATTGTTTCCGAAAGGTGCTCGTGCTTCAGATTTGGATGTGTCAATGTTCTGAGTGATGGCTACATAGCTGTAAAATTTGTGTAGATGGCCTGTTCCCAAAATGCATATTTCTATCTACTTATCTCTATTTTTATTTACATTTTTTTCTGGGTTTCAAGGCTGCAGATGGTATAAGCATTAGCATGTCTTATGCAAAAATGAGAAAAACATCCCATCTGACAAGCTTGCATACGAGTTGTAGTAGTGATTTTACTTTCATGTATAGCTATCTGAATAAATGTATTTGAAACATATTTATATATGCCATTCATTACCCTAATGCACCAACTGAATGGATCCAATCAGTAGGTACACTGATTAACAACACACAGAAGCATAACTAAACCAGGATAGTGATGAGAATGGAAGATATTAATCTAAGTATTAAAAAGTAATATATTTTACTATCTTATGAGTACACCCTTAAAAACATACTGTAATGCTAAGGTAAAGATTTTTGTACTCTTATTTTTGGTTCCTGAAAATTTGTTATCTTCGGTAGTGGTGCTGTGATTATGATGGACTGTTGTGACGCAAGCGGGCCACACTCCTGGAATTATTAAATGTCATAACAATACATTCCCAGAGTATGTATGCTAAGTAAAAATCACTTAAACTTTTAGAACTGTTTTAGACAAGTAACTTTCCTACAGCCCCTGAAGAATCTCATATCATGTAGCTGAGGTATGAAAACTGGCAGCCTTTTTTGTTTTTGTTACATTCACAGCCATAGGGCAGACTTGTGGTTCCTCAACAACGGCAAATGTTATTGATTTGCTATCATTGTTGAGCATTAGGATTATTTCAGATACTCTAATCTTTACATTCATGTTTTAGGTTCTGCTGTAGGCTGCATAAAACCTGTTCGGATGGCATGTGACAAATAAGCATTAGCCTGCTAAACCAAGGGTTGTGAGCTCAATCCTTGAGGAGGCCACTTAAGGTCTGGGGCAAATAGATATCAGGGATGGTGCTTAGTCCTTCCAAGAGGGCAGGGGACTGGACTAGATGACCTCCCAAGGTCCCTTCCAGTTCTAATGTGTATCTCCAAGTAAATTTCCCTGTTAGCCTCCTAGGGGTTCCTCTGCTTCTTGACAGTTCCCTGGTGTGCCTCAGAGGCTCACGATGGCCTCTTAACTACCTAGATCTTTCCAGATGCAAAGGTTTCAATTTAACAAGCCATTCTCATCGTGAGCACATCCTGAGTGGGGGTAAAACAGGCCCCCTTGCAGGCTTTTGCTGCTGCAGCAGGGTGGCCCTTTGGGGAACGGGGGGACGGGGGGAGTGCAGACCTGCCCACCCTTAGGGTCTCTAAGGGATTGAGCCAGCTAGTGAGGGGCTCTCACCCCTGCCCCAATCTAGCGGCCTCACCCTGGGCCACTTCGCCCACCTCTTCCCCTCTATACTTTCCTGTGCCGTGCCGTGCCCTGACCTGCACACCTTCCAACTCCTTCACCCCTCTGCCTTTTTATAGGAAGTCCAGAGGCCTTGGCTGGCCACAGGTGCTGATTAGCCCCTCTAGCAGCTGACTCCTAATGAGGCCCTGCTGCCTGCCCTAATTGGGCTTAATTGGTGCACAGGAAAGCATTAACCCACTTTCCAATATACCTGCCTTCTACCAGATCCTTGGGCTTAACTGGGGCACAGGAAAACATTAACCCACTTTCCAATATAGCTGCCTTCTACCAGCTCCTTGCAGCCTACAGGCTGTGGTCTGCCACAGACACGTTACATTTTTTTCTCTAAGATCTATGAAAACATATTTTTTCTATCCACTGTAATCTTTATAATGACGTACTTCATTTTCATTAAATCAAAAGTTTTAACTTTAATTAAACAAATTTATATTTATCTTTAATTCTGTACAGCAATGTATTTATAGTTAACTGGATGCTTATTAACAACTTAATGTCGGAAGATTGTTACTTCCAGCATCAATATAAACGCCTTTTGCATTAGGATGCTATGTCAGGAAAGCATGACTTCTGGAACCAAAGGGTTAAGCTTTGTGTGTACCAAGCCTGTTGTATAAATATCATGTGGTAGAGAGTGTTAGTTGTTAAGGTAAGCTTTGTTTGTTTAGTATGAACATGTCATTGAAATAATCATTTTATAAAATTTGGTTTTAGGAAAGTTGTGTGCCTGTAAGTTTCGTTCTTAATGCTCGTTTTTGTAGTGATTAGTATCAAGAGTACCAGAAGCTGGACATATATATATAACATCTATTAAAGAATCAGATACTATCTTTTTTATAAAGTCTTTTATGAAAAAATAATTCTGTCCATATGCATTAAGCTCAAAGGGATGACAAGCTCAGACTTGTCAGTTAGAGGTAATTGGTCCAACAAAATAATTTATCTTGTGTCAATGGCAAATGAAAAGCAAATAATAAACAACAAATCGGAAGTAAATTAAAATTAGACAAAGTACTGAGCAGCGTATTTTGACTGGTGAAGATAGGAACAAGCCATGCATGTGTATTGGTGTATATGCATGTGTGTGATGAGGCACATGTACATGCACGTACAATGTGTTACAGAGAAAGAACCAGTGTGGGAAGAGATTGGAGTACATTTGGACAGAATATGGAGTGAATAAGGTTCTGAATGACATTAGAAGGGAGGATAGGGTTAGAGAGAAGTAAACAGTGCATCATTTTCTTCAACAAATAGAAAAACATGTACCCACAAGAACACCCATGTACTCTACTGCTAGCCTCGCCTGCCTGCTTTCCCTGCCCCAGAGCTACTCCTAATTCATTCATCTCCCTTGAGATCTTCTGGTAAGGTAAATTGGTATCAAATATTTAGTTAACAAAATACTAAATGTTATGAAAAATGTTATGCTTATCAAGAATAGACTTTTAAAACATAATATATAGTGCAATATAAAGAACCTGATGAAAAATTTTGAAACATCAAAAGAGGCATAAGTGGGCATAAGAAACTAGAGGGCAGACGAAATACCTGAAGAGCTCGGGCATTTGTTTTTCGGTTTTGTCTTGGGTCTTGTAAACACTGAATACAATCCTGGTGTCACCTAAATATGTACAGGATTCTTGCTTAAAATAAAGAAAAGAAGAAATAAATGTTTTGGATAATAATGTACATTGCATTTCTTCTGTGCTAGTTCAGTCAGAAATAGCAACCAATTTCATTAGTCCAAAATTCTCTTTCCAGCTCTTCAGGCCAACTATATTGCATACATTCCTTCCATTCAGATTGAAATAAGTCCTGCGTACCTAAGGTGCAAGGCATGATAGTTTTGCACATATTTGAGAGCGTTGATTTGGAGAGATGTGAATATCTAAAACGTAAGAGGAGAATTGTAATGAGCAGATTTGTCCTCTTGAGTATAACCCTGAAGAAAATATGGGGCCTACAAATAAGCAAACATTGAGGGTTGGGGTAAATTAAATGTGGAAGCTAGCTGCTAGAAATGCGTAAGTCCCATTTTCCCTAGTAGATCTGCTATGAAAGATATGCAGTTATCCTCTAAGGTGAAGAAATTTGCATTGGTGATAACCACTCTAAAGGCAAGGATAAACCCCAGAGAGGAAGAGGAGGGAAGGGAGTTATTTTTAGTTAAAGTGAATGAGTCTGTGCCCTTGTGTAAACTTCCATGCTTTCAGCAGTGAAGAAAACAAGAGTTTCATGTAATACGGAGAGATCAATGTGGTAAAGAAGGAAGAAGACCAGCTGTAAATCAGATGGGTATGATGGATACTTGATATTGTACTGGAAATATTGTAAGGAAAATGCTTTAAAAATGTGATTCTTCTCTCATTTGTATGGGTTTTACCCTGATGAACAGAGACCCATTCCAGAGTACCTGTCCTCTCTTTTTTATTTATGTCACTGGTGAAAATGAATATCTTGTGTCTGTTATCTTTAAACCCCAACATCTGTCATGACAAGTATTGCTTTAAATCACTTCTCACTGTTAAAAACATCAAACATTTTTTTAAAAGTCAGCCAATAGATTCCTAGAATGCCTCTGTCACATTCTAAATACTAAAGAGAATGATTTTGTATAAGATACTGCATGTTGCTTTTCACCCACTTTAGTTTTCATATTGATTTATTGTTGCTGAAAATGACTTTTCAGCTTATATTAAACATCTGTAGTTTATTCATGCTCTATTTTTCACTGATAAACCAAATGTTTGTAGTTAGACATGTATGTAAAATGTTTCTGCAAATCTTTGGATCTTATGAATATTATAGGGACATATATTAAAAAATTTCACATGTGCATCCTGTACTTCCCATGCTTCTACTTGCACTGAGTGAGACAATAATGATGTAATAAGGGTTGGAGATCTGTGTATGATATACAGAGAACTCTTTAGGGCAAGGACCTTTTCTTTCTTAATAACACCACAGGGGCTAACTGCTCAAACAATAGCATATTATAACCATAAGTGCATGTAAGTACATGGGTTGCAGTTTTTTATATATGTTGTGGGCTTTATGTAGAAGTTAGCAATTTTAGAAATCATATTACTTTTAAACATACAGGTTTTACAGTTCATCCTCCTGATTTCTATGCCTCTCTCTCACTCAGAATTTATTATTGTAACAATCTCTTTCTTTCTCTCTCTTTCTTTTAGAGTTGCTGAGAAATTTTTCAGGAGCATATTCATTTTTGGGAAATGCCAACTCATCATAAGTGAGAGAATGGGAAAGGGTCAATTTGGACACATTTTCAGTTGAAAAATTAAAATAAGGTTTCGTAATTCTCAAATTGTCCCATTCCAGTATTTTAAATGAGAATTTTTCTTTTTGTTCTGAAATTTAGGTAAAAGACTACAGGTTGAATCTCTCTAGTCCGACACACTCTTACCCTGACTGGTGCTGAGAGAGAGACTGGAGGTGAATAGTTTCTAGGAGTATTACCAACATTTCCACTGCTTACTGGGTTCTTAGAAGACAATTGGGGTAAATTAGAGCTAAATAACAGCACAGAACACTGACAAATAGGATGGGTGGATGTAAAGAAACTTTAGAGGACCCTGGAAAATTTGGCCACACCCATGATAAGTGGACATCCAGCTAGCTAAAATCATGTTGCCAGATAAGAGTGTGTCAGACTAGAGAGGTTCAACCTGTAGAAAAACAGTATAAAATATTTAAAATCAAAATGGAAGATTTTGAACTGACTAAAACAACATTTTTAATTTACCTAATTTGATTTTTGACTATGACTTAATAAAACAATTGAGGTTTTTTTATTTTCGTCATGGTTCATGATTTGAAAATGTAGGAATATCTGAAAAATTATTATAGGGTTAAAAAAAACATTTCCTGTACATCTACGTTACTTGATCCTCTTGTCACTCTCATGTGCTTACCTTCAGTTACCTAGGTTGCTGATCCTCTGACTTTGTTTGCTGACTGTGGAGTGGGGAAAAAAGAATCCCAAAGTCACTCTTCTTATAGGCTCACAAATTCCAAGTCCAGGATTTGATAATACTTAATCTTTTCTCAACTCTGCAGCACCAAATTCCTCTCATGATGGATCCTGCCATTTGCTTTATGCCAGGAATTGCTGCTATGAATTGGATGAGACTGGGAGTGTCTGTCTTTTTCCTCATCTGGTCTGTGAACTAACAGAATTCAGGTCCTAAGAGTGTTTCTTTTCTTTGTGCTGTTTTACCAGGTGGAATCCTTTCCCTGCTCCTAACCTTCCTGCAATGCTCCCTGCACAGACCTCATACTCACCATAACTGCTCCTTTTTCTGCAGCATGAGTAGTTCCTCTATGGTTATGGTAGATGCAGGTTTTTGTGAGCCACTCTTCCAGACCTTTTGCAACAACTCTGATTGGTCTGATTTTCCCACCAGTTGGCTGGTTGCCCAGAAAAGCCTGTGAAGAGCTGAGTGGGGGGGTGTGAAGGGCTCCCCACTCAGCATGATTCTGTTAAAGGGTCTGCTTCCAAGCAGGTTCCTAATTACACTGGTTTAAGATCCCACCACTCAAGCAGGTGTCTTTTGACATCCTTGAATTTAACAAACATACTAGTACAGAGTGATATAAAAATTGCTGATCCAGAAAACAGCCAAGGAAAATATTCCATAAACTACTTAGCACTCTGAGTTGTTTTTGCTTCGTTATAAGTCACTATCTGCTTTGCATCCAAGTGAGGTGAGGTGGTTCTTTGTAATTCTAAAAATAGCTTCAAATGAAATAACTGTCAGGGTATAAGAGAGGTTTCCAAGGGACATTTATTTAATTAAGTAATTGTAAACACAGAAAATTTCTTTAATAAATAGTGTTCTCTATCTAGACATTAAGGAAACCACACCTAGATGGAGAGAGATATGTTGTTGTTTTTGCTGCCTTCCAATTAAAAAATTAGGACTGAAAATCACACTGATATGCCATTTTATCATTTTTGTTTGCCATTACTGATTTTTTTTCTTTACAGATTCATTTTACTTCATAAATCAGATATTTAGATTGATTATTCATTTCATGTTCATTGGGCTAACTTTATGGATATTTTGCTTAGTTGTTTGTGTTAATTGTGCCATTGCTGTATCAAGCAATGTGACTGTCTTTGTGTAGTTTGCCTGTGTCAAATGGAGAAAAGAAAATGTATCCAGTTGTATGACACCTCTGATAAGTGCTCATTTTAGTATATGCTTGCAAGTATAGGTATGAGATTAAAAATGAATTACTGGAATTAACTATTTGACCAAACTTTGTATTTTAGTCATAAATTTAGAAAGTGGTTATCTCAGTGCACATTTCAGGAACCAGAAAGTTTTATAATATAGAGTGAAAAAAACCCACCTTAATACAGCCTAAAAGTATCATTTTTTTCTCGTGGTCTTAGAACTGCCACCTTCATGTCATCTCTTGTTGGTGCGACTGCATCTTGTCCAGTGATGAACTAAGGGGTACACACTGGTCTTTGTGTGCCAGTTTGCGGAAAATTAATATATTTCTTAATAAACAAAGGTAGAATAGAGCTAATGGTGCAAAATCTTTCTAAATGAAACAGCTATTCAAGGAGTCTGAAAAAAAAAAAGTAGCTCTACAAACATAGCATGGAAATATTCCTGTATTCCAGCAATATCGATACAGTAAGGATCCCATGGAGAATCTCAAAATATAAATGATTAATAAGATTCTACGTTCAGTCACCACAATAAATGCATTTGTTCAAAAAAGCTAAGTTGAAGGAGGGTTGGCCTGCACTCCTGATTTTGAGAAACACAACATAACATATTAGAAACATTTCTCTAGTGAAATAGTGCCTAATAATAGTAAAAATACATACATCAAGAAAATATTACTTACGATAGCATGTTATCTATAGACCCAAGCTGATACAATGTAATTAAAACAGTAGTCAGTTAAGTTTCAGATGTATTCGTGTTCTTCGTGGATCAGCTGGGTTTTGGGGAATGATTTTTGAGGCAGACGTAATAATGAGAAAATAAAGAGATATGGATGGTTGCTGGGTCCGTGGTCTTTGCTGATCTAAATGAAGGAAAGTGTGGAGTCAGAACTAGATGCTAGAGACAAAGATTTTAATTTAGGCAGAAACATAAGGGATGAAACCCCAAAGTCGCTGAAATCAGTTGTGAAGCTCCCGTGAGAAGCATAGAAGGTTAATTTGTGCACAGATTTGCTTAGTCATGAGAAGTTTGTTTAACTGATTCTAAGCCCATTCAGACTGTGGTATTCACATGAAGTAGCTGGAGCGTTTGTATTTCATACCATTTGGTGCATGTACTTAGTAATTTTAAATATATTTTATATATATATTTTTAATAAGCATGAAGAACTACCACTATATATTGGATAGAAAAAGTGTAAATGGTATTTTTTTAAAAATACAGCATAAATGCCCACAAGTAAATTTGTAATATTGTCTCCACTCGTACCCTCTCTTAATATAAGGTAAAGGCTTGGATGCTCTGTTATGTGCAGCCTGAAGACCAGAAATTGCTGAATTTATTTTCCACAATCACAAGAATTGTCAATTCCTTCTCTCTGGCTTGCTCCACACATTTGGGTCATTTTTATCACTTATTTGCCATCTTCTATCCAGTTATCTGATTTAAATATTTAAAAAAAATCTCACAGCTCTTTAATGGGGTCTGTTTTATTACTCCAAATTTAAAGGCTGGAAGTGAATTGCAGAGAGGATTAGTGACTTGCCCAACAAATCTTCTGGAAGTGTGAAATCCAAGAGTAAAACCCACTTATAGATAGAGGTATATAAAATCATGAATGGTGTGGAGAAAGTGAATATAGAAAAATTATTTACCTTTTCCCATAATACAAGAACTAGGGGACACCAAATGAAATTGATGGGTAGTAGGTTCAAAACTAATAAAAGGAAATTTTTCTTCACACAGCGCACAGTCAACTTGTGGAACTCCTTGCCCGAGGAGGCTGTGAAGGCCAGGACTCTTATTAGGGTTTAAAAAAGAGCTTGATAAATTTTTGCAGGTTACGTCCATAAATGGCTATTAGCCAGGGATAAAGTATGGTGCCCTAGCCTTCAGAACAAGGGCAGGAGATGGACGGCAGGAGATAAATCACTTGATCATTGTCTTCTGTTCTCCTTCTCTGGGGCACCTGGCATTGGCCACCGTCGGCAGATGGGATGCTGGGCTGGATGGACCTTTGGTCTGACCCAGTATGGCCATTCTTATGTTATGTTCTTATGTTCCTCTTTCATGGTGCAAAAAAGATACCGCACTAGTTCAGCATCTTATTAGATAATTCAGTCTCAGGAAATGTTTATGCTTATGTGTGTTGGAGAGAAAATGTACAGAGCTCTTCAGACATTTTAAATAATCATTTAATTAATAATGTTGTTAATTTAACTGGGATTTTCAAATGTGTAAGATAATAGTCTTAAACTACATTTTTAAAGCAAATGACTCTGACTTTTGTGTATGCTTTCAAGAACACGTTTAGCTCATCTGCATAAGTGATATTTAATCAGACAGATCTTCTTGACTAATAATGATCTAATATACATTAGAGGAAAGAGTTTCTCAGAAACTGTCAAGACTAAAATTTTTAATTCTAATGGCAAGCAACTAACTACTACATAATTTGAAAAAAATCTCTCATAAAACCCACATATTCTTGAAGCATTTGGGCTAAAATTACTATTTAATATAATGTGTTTCTTTGCTATGTTTTATTGTTTTGTGCTTATTGAGATGTATATTATAAACACTCTAAGGTGACAGTCATGGGGGGTTAAAATACGTCACCAAATATATATCATTGTGTGTATACTGATAGCATTATCCCAATGAAAAATTAAATAAATATTATTTACACTTCACAGTGCTATCCACTACAAAGTAGTACAGGTTGAACCTCTCCATAATCTGGCATGATTTCAGTTAGCCAGAGGACCACTTATTGTGGCTTTGGTCAGGTTTCCTGTGGTCCCATAAAGTTTGCTTCCAGACACCAATCCTGGCTCTTAGTGTTCTGTGCTGTTAGTTAGCTGTAATTTATCTCTAAATGTCTTCTAAGAACCCAGTAAGCAGTGAAAGTGTTAGCAATGTTTGCTAGGCAATGCTGACCTTCCTTGGTCGAGCAGTGGTCAGGTCCCAAGGGTGATGGATGAGAGAGTTTCAAAGTGCAGTTTGGATTCTATTACTGTTATATATGGATTCCCATTGAGATTATGTACGCTGATTTTGCCTATAGTGAAGTCAGTGGTAAAACACCAAATAATCCAAATCCAAAGCTATTGTATTGCACCATTCTTGCCTTTAAATTGAGAATGAATATATTGGAGCATATGACAGATTAAATTTACCCAGAAATGGAGTTTCATACAGTCGTGTATGAATCCCATATTTAGAGAGATTGTTGAAGGAGCCAATGAGGAATCTGTGGATAGAAATCTAGCTCAATAAAATGTCATCTATCTATAATGTGCTCCTTGGTTTTCTCATGGCAGTGACAGTGGGAGCACCATATGAGTAATCTTGCTTTGAAAATATTTGCTTCAGCTAACAGTTTATTTTTGTGTTTGTTTGCACCCTAAATATAAAATACTTCCTATTGTGGTTTTAAATGTTCACTTCTGGTACAGGTGGTGGGTTTTGGTTTTTTTTTTCCCATTTTTGTTCTGGGAAAGTTAGCTGTTTAGATTTTCATTGCAAGCATGGTTATTATTATTGCTAGTAATTATTGATTAATAATACTTTATTATTAGCAGGTATAACATATATATAATACAGAATAATGCATGAACCCATTGTAAACTCATAAAGAGTTTGTTTTGTATCTTGGAAGACAGCAGCAATTGGACAGATCTGCATAGAGACATTGCCAAAAGTCGTCATGTCTCAGAAGAGATAATAAAGAATCTGTTAGCTGTGTCTGGAAATCCTTAGCATGGTTTATTGGCCTAAACACCAGCATATGGGAAAAAAATCTGTGATAATCGAGATGATGCATTCCTTAGCTCCGGAGTATGTCCTTTTAAATGGCTGTCTTTTATTCTGTGGTCATCATTAGTAAGTCAACATTTTCCCATTGTTAGAGATTTTGAGGTTATCTGCTGTTGGAGAAAATTGGATTACTCACAGGATTAATATTTATTAGTTTTATTAATTATTTGTATTATAATAGCTCCCAGAGGTGCCAACCGAGATCATGTACTCATTGTGTTAATCATTGCATAATCATATAGTAAAAGAGAATCACTGTCCCAAAAAAGAGCCTATGGTCTAAATAGGCAATACAGAGTGTGTATGAGGAAAACAGAGGTACACGGAAATAAAGTGATGATCCACCTAAAGTCACGTAGCACATCCTTGCCAAAGTAGGGAATAAAATCTAGGGCTTCCAACTCCTAGTCCTGTACATCAGGCCATAGTTCTTTTGGTACCCTGTCGTAACCAGTAAATGAGTAAAATGCATGGGTGTTAGGAACAGGTACATAAGATTTTTTTTCAAACTGTTATGTATAAGATAGTCCAAGCATAATCTTACATTTAGAACTGTTATTCTAATTGGTGAAATGTAAAATCTAAAATATTGGCTGTTTAGCTCTACTAAAAATCTTGTCTATAATGAAAAAGCAAATTTAAAATGAAGAAAGGCAAAGAAAGAAGAAAACAGTGCCAGGTTGTGTCTAGACTAGTACCCCCCTTTCGAAAGGGGAATGCTAATGAGCTACTTTGGGATATGCTTATGAGGCACTGCAATGAATACACAGCATCTTATTAGCATAATAGCAGCCGCAGCACTTTGAAATTGCCATTTTTGATCACCCCCCTTTCGAAAGAGGGATGCTAGTGTAGACATAGCCCCAGGGTACAGCTGGTTTTTTTTCCTCTTTTTTGTCTTTAGTGACACTTCATACTAGATCCAATGTGAGAACTAGTGATTTAGTTTCAGGAGCTTTAACATCACTAAAATCCTAAAGTACATACTTTCTATCTACCCAAGCCACTCACAGTTTCACTAGAAATTAAATAGTCATATGAGTTCATGTTTAGGAAAATGGAAAGCCCTATTTAGCTAACACAACTTGTGGCCTTCCAAGAGGAGGTATTCCTAAAGTATTCACTGATTATAACTTCTCTCCAAGCAAGGTAGTTATGGAGGTGCCAGTTGTAGCTTCATAGTTAAGGTTAAATTATGTTTTGCATTCAAGAAAGGAACTCAAGCTCCTTGTTATGTAGGTAAAAAACTGTGCATTCTCTGTGAAATTCCAGCACTTATTCTTTAAGTATAGAATACAATTTTCTGAACATTTACCAGTAAATCAGTTAATTTGTTTAGAAGTTGAAATATATTAAAAAGGTCCCTAAAGAAAGTTAGCATTCAGTTTCAGATCCATTTTGTTCAGTGTTTAATGGAATACAACAAAAGTGTCAGACTTCTGAAACAGTTTAAATTTACTGAAATCTTATGCGCAGGTTACAAATGAAGATTTTTGTATAAGACTAATGGTCATTTTTGCCCTTGCTCTTTATTTCTGAAAGTTTCTCTTTCAGCTGGGACTGACATATAATGTCCTATGAAAGAGAATTCCATGAATCTTTCAAAATGGCTGTCACTCCATTGTTGTTTGTTCATCTCCATTGTCCATCTCCCATTGTTCTCACTAAGATTGTTTTCCCTTCTGCCTTCTGGGACTGCCACCATCTTCCCTAACTTCACTGTCAGTTGGCACAGTGAGAAGTAGAGCCATTATGAAAGAGGGCAAATGCCTCTGACATTGGTCCCACTGGAAACAATAGGACTGAGTAGCCATGTTGAATAAGGGGAGTTCTTTTTGACTATTCTCTCAAGAAGATTTTATGCATCAGTTCCTAATGAGGGGTAGATGTGTGTGGCTGGGTCTACACTTGCCTCCAATTTCGAAGGGGGCATGTAAATCAGGGCAACAGGACTAATGAAGTGCTGTGGTGAATATGCAGCCCTTCATTAGGCTAATTCTCCCCTGCAGCAGCTTCAAAGCTTCACACGTTGAAGTGCTGGCGTGGGTGTAGCCCGCTGGCACTTCAAAGTCCCTTTACTCCCGCATACATGCCAGCACTTCAAAGTTTGAAGCTTCAAAGTTGCTGCGGGGGAGAATTAGCCTAATGAAGTGCTGCATATTCACCTCAGCACTTCATTAGTAATCTCCCGTAGCCCTGATTAACATGCCCTCTTTGAAATTGGGGGCAAGTGTAGACAAGCCCCTAGTGTTTTTCAGATTTTCTAATCTCATGGATGTGGTTTTAACCACGTAAACTCATTACCTAATATAAATTTTTTAGTCTTTAAGGTGCTACAGAACTGCTTGTTTTTTGTAGATCTGGAAGGGATTTCAATAGATCATCAAATTCAGTTCCTGCCCTCATGGCAGGATCAAGCAACATCTTTAACATCCCTCTTAGATATTTATCCAACATGTTCTTAAATATCTCCAATGATGGAGATTCCACAATCACTCTAGGCAATTTAATCCTGAACTTGACCACCCCAAAAGTTAGGAAATTTTTTTCTACTGTCCAACATAAACTTCTGTTTCTTCAGTTGAAGCCCATTTCTTCTTGTCCTATCATAAGAAGCTAAGGAGAATGATCTTATATGTACAATGATTATACTTTGCTGATATATACCAAGATAATGTCCATTAATACCTATTGAGGGGAATAGTCTCAGAAGAGTAACCAAAACAAACAAACAAAAAAAAAAAGTCAGTACTGTACCTCTTTTGGAGCGAAACTAAGAATACATATACCTGAAGAATGAAAAAGCAGGGGAAGTCACCTATCATAAATACAACCTGTGGAAGAAGTAAATTGAGTAAGGTGGGATGGGTACTATTCCTGCAAATATCAAAGGTGGGGAAATTGTCCTTGTAATGCATCAGATAATTGAGTTATCTGTTCAGTCCCATGTTAACTGTGTCAGACTTGCAAATGAATTCCAATTCAGATGTCTCCCTTTGTAATCTGGTGGTAAAATCTTTTTGTAACAAAATTGCTACTTCAAGGTCCTTTATTATGTGTCCTGAAAGATTAAAGTGTTCCTTTACAGGTTTATGCATATTCCAATTCCTGAAGTCTGATTTATGTCCATTCATCCTTTGGCACAGGAACTGTTTAGTTTGTCCAATGTACGTGGCAGTGGGGCATTCCTGACACGTGATGGTGTGTATCACATTAATAGATCTGCAGATGAATGAGCCGCTGATAGTGTGGCTGATGTGGTTAGGTCCAGTGATCGTGTCTCTAATATTGATATGTGGACATAGCTGGCAATAGGGTTTGTTGTAGGGATAGGTTCCCAGGTTAGTGTTTCTGTGGTACAGTGTGGGGCTGCTAGTGAGTATTTTCTTGAGGTTGGGGGGCTGTCTATAGGAAAGAACAGGCCTGTCACCCAGGACCTGTGAGAGTGAGGGATCATGTTCCAATATAGTTGTAGATTGTCAATAACGTGCTGGAGGGGTTTAAGATGAGGGCTATAGGTAGTGACAAGTGGTGTTCTGTTGTTTACCTTCTTGGGCCTATCATGCAGTGGCTGGTTTCTGGGTATTCAACTGGCTCTGTCAATCTGTTCCCTTACTTTTCTCAGGGCATAATTAAGTTTTATTAATGCATGATAGAGATCTTGTAGATTTTTTTCTCTGTTGGAGGAATTGGAGTCAAAATGGTATTGTCTTAGGGCTTGTCTGTAAAAAATGTATCGCGTGGTATGTCCTGGATAGAAGCTGGAGGCATAAAGGTAAGAGTAGAGGTTTGTGGGTTTCTGGTACAGAGTGGTGTTAATTTGACCATTTGATATGTGCTGTAATGTCCAGGAAATGGATCTCTTGTGTGAAATGGTCAAGGCTGAGATTAATAATGGGGTGAAAATTATTGCACTCCTTGTGGAATTTCTCAAGGGTCTCCTTACCATGTGTCCAAATGATGGACATATCATTGATGTAGCTTAAGTAAAGGAGGAACGAGAGGGGATGGAAGTTGAGGAATCATTTTTCTAGGTCAGCCTTAAAAATGCTGGCATACTCTGGGGCCATG
Source organism: Carettochelys insculpta (assembly GCF_033958435.1). Classification (NCBI taxonomy): domain Eukaryota; kingdom Metazoa; phylum Chordata; order Testudines; family Carettochelyidae; genus Carettochelys; species Carettochelys insculpta. The sequence goes on from NC_134137.1 coordinate 330,051,752, forward strand.
GGGAGTGCCCATAGCAGTGCTGCTGACTTAGAGGTATAAATTTTCCCCAAATCAGAAATACTTGTGGCTGAGGACAAAGTCACATAGCTGAGCCACCAGATGTGCCATGGCATCATCTGGGATGGTGTTCCTGATGTCTTGTATTCCATCTTGATGTGGAATATTGGTGTAGAGAGCTTCTACATCCATGGTGGCAAGGATGGTGTTCTCAGGAAAGTGGATGTTCTGTAGTTTCCTCAGGATGTCAGTGGTGTGTTTAGGATAGCTAAGAGTCCTGGTAGTTTAGGGTTTGAGGAAGAAATCAACAGAGCAGGATAGTTCTGCTATAAGGATGACAATACCTGAAATGATAGGACATCCCAGATTTCTAGGTTTATGGATCTTGGATAGCAGATAGAATACTCTGGGCTTGGGGTCTGTAGGCATTTCTATATGAATTTGGTCTCAAGCTGAAGCAGGGAGTTTCCTGAGCAGATGGTGTAGTTTCTTTTGGTATTCTTCAGTGAGATCAAATGAAAGAGGCCTGTAGAATATGATGTTAGAGAGTTGCCTAACTGCTTCCTGTTCGTAGTCTGACTTATTCATGATGACTCTAGCACCCCCTTTGTCAGCCTGTTTAATTATAATGTCAGAGTTATTTCTGAGACTCTGATGGTATGTCACATAGTGTTTGTGTCATGTCAGCCTGTGCACATTTGCAGAAGTATTCAATATAGAAGTCCAGACTGTCACTGTGACCATCAGGGGAGTTCACATAGAATTCTTCTTGTGGTGTTGGTGGGAGGGTGGGGCTCTAGGGAGTTACTACAGTGAAAGATGACTTCACACCCTTTTTTTCCCCTTCTTCTTCTTCTTCACCACCCCCCCCGAATCTGTCTAGCCCTCCCTTCCTCCACCGTATTTTGATTTTTGCCCCAGAATCTGATGAAGTGAGTCTAATCCATGAAAGCTTATTACTTAATAAATGACAGAGAGAGAGCCATGTTAGTCTGCATTCTAGCAGAACAAAAAAAGCAGTCATGTAGCACTTTAAAGACTAACAAAGTACTTTGTTAGGTGATGAGCTTTTGTGGGACAGACCTACTTCTTCAAAACATAGACCTACCAGAACAGACTCAATATATAAAGCACAGAGGTCCAAAAATTGTTATCAAGGTTGACAAATTTTTCTGATTTTTTTTTTGATTGAGGGGAATGCTTTACTTACATTCCTAGAAATTAAGCATTTATTTTCCTAAACATAACATTGTATTATCTTTATATTTGGCAATGTTTTAAGCATCCATTTGTTTTGAATGATAGGTTATTATCATGGTTACATTTAAAGAAATATGAGTTGTTTACCTTTATTCTGTCTTGCATTTTTATAATTTGTTCCATAGTAGCACCTACAGATATCAGTCAAAGATCATAGTGTTATTCAACATACAAATAAAAAAAGACAGTCCCTGCCCAGAGAGAGTTCATAATTTTGGGTTTCTTTGAATGTTGTTCTTAATGGTTACATGGTGAAAAAACAGTAACATCCTTTCACAGTGGAACAATGCGTATCTGTTATTTTTAACTATAGATAAAATAGATGTTCTTCTCTTGTGGGTCAAAAGGCTGAGTAAATAGTATTTTTCAAGTGCAAGCCAAATGGAGGAACTTCTAATTTCTTGGTGTGACTTACATATTCCTTATACACACTTGAGGTGGGTCTACATGGCTCTGTCGTGCCCCTCTGTCACCAGCCCCTTGTGCTTGGAGGGGTTTTGCCAGCAGAGGCACATCTATGCATCCTGTTTACTGCCAACAGCAGCCTCTGCCGGTCAGGAAATCTCACGCAGCTATGCTAATCAGCCACATGATTATGTTAATGAGAGCCATTTGCAATTGTGAGGCTGTTCATTTCCATGAAGCTGCTGGCACTACAGGTCCATGTAGACTCAACCTTTGATCTAGCTGTACCTTTTAGAGTATCAAGTATCCCACACATAGTAGTCCTTCAGTAGGCCCGGAATGGTTGTCTATTTATGCAAGAGATTTATTAACCTCTTTTACTGATGATTGATGCACTGATGCTGTGGGTTATTAAGTCTTCCCTCCCACATCAGATTGTTGAGCATTCACAGATTCATTAATCTGCAAGAAAACTCTAGTCCACTATGTACACCATCACACATTGAAAGGTGCCTGACACAGTAATGATTCCAGCTGCACCTTCTCTTTTTTTATGCCCTTTTCTGTTTGGATGTTTGCCTGGAGTGGTGGATCTTGATCTTCTCTGCTATGAACTTACCATGTTGCACGGCATTTGTTTAGCATCTCAGGAATGTCCCACAAATACATTTGAATGTGATGTGCATGTGTTGTTTCATGATGAACATTTTGAGTACAGTTCCAAGTTGAGCGGGGGTGGGGGGATGGCTGAGATCAGAATTTTGCAGATCTGAAGAAGTGGGTAGGTCTCTCGAAAGCTCATCACCTAATAAATTATTTTGTTAGTCTTTAAAGTGCTACTTGACTGCTTTTTTTTTGTTTTGTGAAGATACAGACTAACATGGCTATTTCTCTGTGACTGGTGCTAAGTTTCTATCTCTTACTGAATTCAAAGCTCCAGTGCCACACAATGTGCTCAGTACTGAATCTCTGCTCTTTTTTTTAATGCCATTCATCAAAGCCCTAAAAGTCTCAGCTAATAACAATATAGTAGGGTCTCAACATTTGCAAGGGTTCCATGTTCCGAAACCTCACGAATGTTGATTTTTGCAAATACGGGAGGGGGAGGGGGCGGTGCAGAGCCCTGGGGAAGCAGCGGCAGCCAGCGCTCCTGCCCCAGGGAAGTGGCGGCCGCCTCTCCTCCTTGGCCTGGACAGGAAGTGGCAGCCACTGGCACTCCACACCAGAGCCCCAGGAAGAGGTGGCCTCAAGCTGCCGCTCGTGAATAATTGAATTGCAAACTTTAAGTTTGCAAATGTGGGGACCTTACAGTATAGTCATCATAGATGAGGCTCTGCAAAGCATAAGAGTCAGCACCTGTTATCTGATGGTCTCATGGCAACGTCTACACTACAGCAATCTATTCACCGGAGTCACGGTCGGAAGAGACCTTCCAGCAAAACTTCTCCCAGCAGATTATGGCCACAAACAAGAGCAGATCGAAAGAGCAATCCACTCTGTCATCAAAGAGCAGCCAGACTGCCCGGTCACTATCTCGACAGAATGGCCAACAGGGAGCTCAGCAAACAGGGCTGCCTGGTGAATCAGAAACCCTGTCTGTCAACAGAGGGCCCCCCGGAGCATCTACACATATTTTTTCATTGACAGAAACTGTTGACAAAGGTGTCATTCCTCATCACAGAGAGGCAGAACGCTGTTGGCAGAATTGCTAAGTTTAGCTGACTGTCAACAAAATGCTCTAGTGTAGATGCAGTCAATGTGTACTATATGAGCTGCCTCAAAGGAGGAGTTTGGTGGTCTAGTCACCAATTTCTGTGTTTATTCTGTGCTTCTGTCCATCCAATTTGAAAAGCATGTGTTAATTACCCCTGTGTTTCCCCATGAACACTGTATCATTTGTGTATGATAACTTCTTCCTCAGATGTTTCTCTTTGCTGAGCATCTCCTTCTTGACCTTCATGACACTATGCTGATAGAGTTGGGCCTGATGGGGTTCATGACACACATGTAAAAAGAATGTTGTTTTTAAGTAACCATTAACTTCAGCACATACATTGTTCTTTGGAATAATATGCAAGTAGATAATCTGCAGTAGTTCTATGGGTGTACATCATATCTATTTTATTACTCAGTATTCTGAATTTGGTATGGTAATCACCATCTTTTACATTGCTGTTATAAGTTGCGTAGTTGCTCAAAAGGTGGAAAGTAACTCAATTTATCTGAGGCGGATGGGCGGAGCTTGCAACCAGTGGTGATTATTTAGTAGTGATGTTTGGCTAAACAGATTGTGGATTTCATTCTGGAGTCTATTATTATGATGTATGTCAGCTCTTCATGTTCTTAATGTACTTCACGGGAGGCACATCTAGACTAATAAGCTGGAAAAGTGTGAGGTTTTATGTGTTGATTCTCCAGCCATGAAAATGAAATGATCAGTGTCACAGGAAACTAGGCAAAACAAAAAACATTTTTAAATGCACTTCAGCTTCCCTATATTATCAATGAGGAATGTGAACGATCCAAACTGAAACCATCGCTTTGTACCTGTTATTTAAATTAAAAATAATAAAGTTAAAATAAAACAGAATAAAGCAAAACATTAGGGAAAGGGCTAGAGTGCATACAATTACATGATATGATTTGTCCTGCAGCTGTTTCAAATTAAGAACAGGTGTAGAAGGCAGATTATGCAAATACTCATATTAATGTAATTGTCAAATTGGTGTGTTTATCATTGTGCTTTTAAAGAGTAGCCCATACTCTTATTTTGAATGTAAATTAGCTTTATTCTTGAGAGCTGCTATTGGGTAATGAGCTTATAAAGGAAAAAATCCTAGCACATGGTGAAACATTACTAAAATTTCACATTTTCCTTTAACAATTTGTTTTGTGTCTGGTACATAAAATCTTAAACTCTGATTTGTCAAGTTTGAACAAATATAGCTGTTATGGGGTTTTAAAATTTAGCTTGTCAGCTGTTGGACCCAAATTTTCTATATTTTTTTATCTGAGTGCGTGTAAACATTAATAAGATGGGTTTTGATATCTATGAACCTTTTAGCATTTCTCTCTAAGCCTTCATGGACTAGTCACTCTGCTGATGTAAATCCCGAAAAACTACAGTTTATAGAGATAATTGTTGTTGTTTTTTTATTTAAAATCACTAGTTTATTTTATCAAATTCATGTAGGAGACACTTATACATCAAAATGTATATATTTGAAGTGTTATTGAATAGAACCTTATACTTAGTTTTATTTTAAAATGTTTTGCTTGTACTGTGAGCTATGGTGATACACACTACAAAAATACTGATGGCTCAGTATTTTATTCATAATTATCAAGTTTTGTTATGTTTTAAACACACAAAATCAGATACCAATGCGCATCAGGAATTAAATAATGATGATAAGTTTTTAATATTTACTTCTTTGATAATTTAATATTCATTTCTTAAAATGAACCTAGTTGAAAAAAGTGGCATAATTTATTGACGTTAACAGCCAGTATTCTGTATCACGTCCATCTTCTGTTGTGTGTTTCTCTATTACTGGCTATTAAGGTTGTTCTTTAAATAGATGTGTGTTCCATTGTAAGTGCAACATGCCACTATTATAAATTAATTTATTATTATGTAGCAAAATCATTTTTACAGCAATATGTCATACCGATCTTAAGCACTGTATGGTGTGCACAGTGCTTTCAGGCAAGGGAACTCTGACAAACAATTAAGAAAATCTTTGCCCTGCAGGAAACAGAATCTAAGGTCACATGCTGAAAACATGTACACTACAATGCAAACATAAATTAGCACAAGGTCTTTCTGCATTTCATGTCTCACAAAACAGGTGGAGGTATATGTGTCATGGAACATGGCAGGCTTTACCATGTATTTTGAAGGAGGAACGGAACAGCCTGTATCACCAATACTTCTTGTATGTCTCCTTCGCTCCCAGAAGGAGTATATTCACAAGATTAACTATAGAACTGAGAGAGGCTGCACAATCATTCCCATGCCATAGTCTCAGAACTATGTATTCAATTTATTACATGTCATTAGCAGAGCACAACCTAAAAAGTGCGAAGAACACAGGTAAAAGAAGGTGGGTATTTTCCTCTAATGCATTCAACAAGAAAGAATAGAAATACAAATATATTTGTAAATTGTACCTCTTATCATCACTGATGCTGTCTCTAAATTCAGTCTGGCTGCCGACAGTATGATGCAAATGAGGGCTCATGAAATTGCAAATAGCATCTCATTTGCATATTCACACACCATATTTGCATTAGAAAACAAGCGAAGTAGACCTGGTTCTACCGGCAAAAACCCCCTTTCTCACCAGCTCTTTATCCCTGATTTTTTCCAGGGATAAGAGGCTGGCAACAGAAGGGTTTTTGCCATCAGAACCAGCTTGTTTTCTTCCATGAATATGCAAATGCGGTGTGTTAGTATGCAAATAAGCAGCCATTTGCAATTTCGTGAGCCCTCATTTGCATCATGCTGCCAGCTGCTGAACTGAATCTAGATGCGGCCTTATAGTCTGACATTAAATCAAATGTTATTGATTTTTATTTAATCAAGTTTAAAAAACACATACACAATAAACAAACAAAATATTAAACTTTCGACCACTTAGAAACTTGCTTTTTTATAAGAACATCTGTTTAAAGTAAAATAAAAACCTTCTTGTAAAACTTCCCATGATAAGGAGCAGGTAAATTTTTCTGTAACCTAATCAAAGTATAATTATACAGTGAGCAGTTATCATTCTATTGTGCAAACATCCATCAGGTAAAATGACATTCTTTGTATTAATAATTTGCAATGATAGAAATCATTTCAATTGAATGTTATTGTAGTATCAATGACTTGCAGTCAAAATACATTTTTCGCTTCAGATTAACTTTTTATCTAGTAGCTCATTGACAGCTGAAAATCAAGACATAATAGCGATATTTGCATACAGAAATAATCAATAAATTTCACAGTTATGCAAAATGGACACCTCCCAGGATCACTGAGGACTATAACTACTGCTATTATCTGTGTCAAAATCATTGTGGACACAGTTTTGTGCATTGCTACGAGAGCCAGATTCTCCACTAGTGGAAACTGACATGACTCCAGTAAAATCAATATATCTATAACAGTTAAGAATCTGACCAAAGATCTTTTGGCCTTAATAACTTTCATATAACCTTTTAAGGAAAGCAAGTAAGAGAAAAAAGGTGACCAGAAGAAAAAAAATGATTGTCAAAAACAGAGAGAGAAGGTGGCTTTAGGTCCCAATAAGCACAGCATCCCGTTTAACACTTGCTGTGCTACTTATATTTGCATTACATTTATTTGGCCTCATTTCTCTCTTTTGTTTAATTAATAGCAGATAGATTGCAAAGTTTACATAATTGCCTTGTGCTGAGGGCATAGTAGAGCCACATTGCTCTGGGAGAATAACCAGCAGAAACACTTTCTTCCAAGGCTTCTTGGTGAGCTTAGGCCATGGAAGCAGATTGCTCTTTCCACTATGCTAACTTTATTCCACAGATGATTATGAAAATATATGAATTGTATCCAGGAACTAGCCTCTATCCACCACCTTTTTGGCATCTTGCTTCCAATGAGATTCCTTGTTATTGTTGTTTTGGCAGGCCCTAGTGCAGTTATGCCAAATCACCCAATAACTGACGTCTTGTATATCTCTGTTCCCCCGTGTGCATGTACAAGTTGGTGCTCAACCAGTTCTTTGTTTATATTTACTATGAAAGGAGTGGTTTTATTTTTATTTTGAACTTATAATTGCTAAACCTTTGATATAATACAACTATTTAAAAACACTCTGCTAAATATTTAACATATTCACAACCTTCATCACCCGCCTGCTCAGTGCGGGGTTGGTACACCCCATCATAGCCCCCCAGAACAAATGTTTGGGAAGTGACTATATAGTTGAATTTCAGTCAACCTTTCTCCACCATTCCACCATTTCAATTCTGTCAGCTCATAACATGGTCTGTAGTAGTCACTTATTAGCCAGCACTGAAATCTGTTAGTTACAAACCTATTGAATAAGCCCTGGATTTATTTGATTGCTTTTTGGGAAATGATTTTTTTTTATTTTCTGAATACCATAATAATTTGTATATTAAAAAATATTGAGGTTCTGGCCATGGGAATGGTTGAATACTGCTGGAAAGAGGTGAGTCCCAGCCAATTCTGCTAATGTACCCTCAAAGCTTTACAGTGCCAAGGCTTTTCTTGTCCTTCATGTCACCCGCGTAAAGATGAATAAAAAATGGGGTAAAAAAGAACCACCACTCTTTTTGAGGCCAAGAATTCTGTCTTCTCCACTAGCGTAAGAAAGACAAATCTGTTGACATAGTCCCAGTATGGAGCAAGGGAATGACCTGCCATTTCGCCATCCTTTGCCTACTTGAGAGACTGAAGAGAAGGGCTTTGTGCCCACACTAATACAGAGAATGTAATCAGTTCTGAGCTGAACTTCTCCTGAATATTAAATTTCAAGAGCCATGTGAGCTGGTATCCTGGTCATGTTCCAAGTTTCCATGTTTCGTTTAAAGAGTGAATGTTGAAATGACATATGGTGCAGAAGCTGAATTGTACCCATTGTCTTTGGTGAATATATTTCAGTTTAGCAAGCCAAGTTTTCTACTGGTATAACTCCATCAAAATCAACAGAACTAACAGAAAAATTGGTCCATAATATGAAAATTTCTAATCATGGCTTGCTTACAAATCATTGTTAGTTACAGTTTAATTATAACCACTTTCCTTTGTTTTAATTTTCTTAATAATCTCAAGCATAAAATTCAAGGCTTTGGTTTCGTATGCCATACTGTTCATATGTCTTATCCATTCACCCTCTTCTGCCTCAGAGTTAATATGCAGCTAAGGACAAACATACACCAAAAGTCCACTCTTGACGCTATTAAGGAATCACCATCTTGTTTTCTTTTATGTTCTTCTGATGTATGAATTTGGATTGCTACATTTTTCCAGGAGGGAAGAGTAGGAGAGATGTGTCCTCTAAAACCAATATGGCCATCAATCTATGTGTTAGCCAACAAAAGTGGCATGTGTATCAGACAGTTACATCTTCTCCTCTGTGCTAAATAGTAGAAACTCTAAATCAAGAGATCTGAAATAGGTGTACAAGTCAGTTTGCTGTAAACTGTGTCCACAACTGAGTGAGTAAACTGCACTGGTTGACATTACATCCTACGGAATTTCTTTGAAATATTTGGAAATGTAGTTATTTTAGAAAAGCAAAAATGTGTATATATTGCTATTTTTTAAAAAAATGTATTTTTCTTCTTAAGATTTGTAGTGAACCATATATGATATTTCTCTTATTCCTTTTCCCATTCATAATGGAGGCTGTAATTTCAATATGCACTCTGTGTCTGGCAGATGTACAATAGTGCAGCCTTTACTTGAATTTTGAGAGGATTTAGAATAACCTTCAGCCAACCATCTCATTATATGGCTTGCTTTGCAGAAGAAATGGGATCCCATGACTTCATTTGAGATCAATTACGAGCTGTAGAGGTTCAACCCCTCCATAAGAGTTTATGAAAATTTAGACTTTTAAATTGAAATAAATCAAAAGATGTCTTAATTTCAACAGCTCTTGTACTACTCTTTTCCTGGAATTTCCTGATTCATTTTTACTATACTTTTTTGAGTAGCACAGCATCTATTTTGACGAGACTGTTGGGTACCTTGCTAAATCAGCCTAAAATTATGTGGCTTGTTTTGATTTTATCTGGAGTTACAGCTGCATAGCTGTAAAGCAGTCAGTTTCCCTTATTATGACTAGTTCTACAACTTGTACTGTTTTAAATTGCCTGCAATTAGCATATTTCAACCTTATTTTTAGGTTTAAATTGCAGTGTGAGAGTGTACTCTCCTCTTAGCTAATTAGTGCTATCAAGGAACAGTAGGTTACCTCATTAGTACCATGCGCATTTAATTAAAGAAGAGAAAATTGGAGTTAACCTCATAGTTAATATTTTCACAGAGTGCTACAATGCCAACACCTTCAATTGAAGTCACACCCCTGTGTATCTAATTATGCACTGGTGCCAAATGAGGTTAGCAAGGATACCGTCATGCTGTTGACAAAATAGTTCAGATGAAAACCAGTTTGCTGGTTTCTGACATGAAACCGTAGTTTGAACAATTTATCCTAATCTGTATCTGTCAGGATCATTAGATATTTTTCTCTTCAGTCCTCTTCTTCCCATGTGGCCACACCCACACTCAGAAAAGAAACACGGAAATTTGCAGGAACATTGTGAGGCACGTTATTCCAAAGGAATATTTCTAAGGGCGTTATCTCACTGTATTGCAATTGCAAATAATTCCTTAAATATGGCTACCAGTATTGGCCAAACCAATACATTTAAGATTAATATTTAAAAATAATTATGTAAACATAAATAGTGATTAAATAGATCATGTAAGTATATGTATATTCTCCCCCTTACGGGCATGCTCATACTATCCCGACTTATTTGCTCTTTTTCTATTATGCATGTAGAATGTGGTTGGATTGCCATTCGATATAGTTGTTCTGTGCAGTCTTGAGTCCTCTGAATTCCCAATGGTGACAATGGAGCTGTGTGGAGTTTTTTTTTTTTTTAACCTTGAGAAAAAAAAATCCCATTGAAATTGATAATATACCAAATAAAGAGTAGGACAATGAGTAGTTTATCAGTTATATAGATGGCTGAAAATGCCTTATAAACCATTTAATACAGTGACAATAACTGAGAGTATATTACACAAATTCTTCTGGTTTGAATTTTAATCTTGTATTAGAGAGCATGATTACAATTTATAGGACACAGCCTGGAGCCTGATTTTTCCCTCAGCAGATTTTATGATCCAGAACCTCGTAAATGTATGCTTAACTTCACGCAAGTGAATAGTCCCATCCCCACTGTTTTGAATGTCATTTAAGCATATGCTTAAGTTCTTTGCTAAAAAAGGAGGGGATTACTCATATGACTAATTTTAACCTGCTTTCCTGAATTACAGGTAGACTGTTCAGCACTTTGTAGAATTGCATACTTTCTGGGTGAGAATAGAAGTGGCATTTGATCACCAGTCAGTATATACTGCTTCACAACAACACTTTTTTTAATGTTTGAGCACTTTTTGGTATGATTGCATTTTATTGTTACCATTAATAAAAATAGTTACAATCTATGTTAAATTTTCTGTCTGATACTGCAGACCTTTTATCAGTAAATGCACTACTTCAATGGGAGTTGCATGCATACAGCAGCAGAGCCAGGTCTTGTAATTATTGTTATTTAAATACAATTCCTGGTATCATTCCAAAGAATGCATTTAATTCATTTAATTGCATCCTATAATTTTGAATCCCAGGTTCACTAGCAGGTTATTGAAGGTAAAAGGGACTAGTATTTTAACAGCTTCTTTCAAAAGAGTATGAATCACACTCTACATGGAAAAAATGACAGATGACCAATGAAGAGGGAAAATAATTTGCATATGATATGATCCATTTTCTTTGATCATCTCTTAAAGCTATTCTGTACAAAGAAACACTACAAGAAAAAATATACGAGCCTTTAATTTTGGTATAAAATGTATATTAGCATGGGTAAAAGAAGGGGAACGGGAAAGGGATGCTATGTGGTTTATGCATACTAAAGTTTCATAATAACATAAATTTATAATCTCTCCTAGATGCTTTGTTTTGCCTCCATCTTTAAAATGCATCACTTGTGTTCTCACACAACCGTCATCTATAGATGTCTGTTTCTTTTCTGCAATTTTCTTAACATTAAAAAATAAAAATAAGATTCCACATCTACAAAATTAATTTTACAGTTTCATAAAATTAATTACTATTTTTAAGCAGTGAGCATGTCAACAATTCTTACAAATCTAAAAAGAAAAGAATAGGCACTCCAATGTGAATTAAAAGGATTATGTGATGTGGTGCATTGTCTATAAGTATTTATCAATGGTAAGTATAGTTGGTAATGCAAAGAACTTTTCTGAGCATAAAGGAGACATTTTGAGAAGAAAACTTTTTTTTTTCTTCTTAGGGAAGAAGCTTGCCTAGAGATGTCACAGTGGCAAAAATATGTTATTGGAAGCAAAAGACCAGTTTCTTTCAGAGTTAACACTGTTTAGTTCGTTTTTCTCATAAAAAATACATCAAATTTATATGTTGTCACTAATTTTGAGAGGGGATTTCCATTAGAGGTAGGAAAATACTAGTTAGGCATTGCAGCAACTATATTAAAATACACACCGTTTCCCATGAATGTGTGCATTGCAAAGCACAAATAAGATTCACTTGATTAAATATTAAAATTAAGCAAACGGTGAGCTGGAATGTTCATTAACTAGAATTCACTACACTGTACTACATTTATCAAAATATAAGGTTTAAAACATGAAAAAAATATGTGATTCTTCTGAAGTTCTAGAATACCTTCTTCCCCCAAAGCATATGGGCTATGTCTACACTAGAGCATCTACAGACGCTATGTCTACACAGAGCATCTACAGACAAAATGCATTTTGTAGACAGAAACTGTCAACAAAAAAGCTGTGTTGGACACTCCTGGGAGCCCGTTTGTTGAAAGAGCAGATCTAAAGGTCAATCCCCTTTTATTTGTAGACAGGATCTGGTGACAGAAGATTTGTCAGAACATCTCTTCCGACAGTAACGTCTGCAGACAGATGCTTCTAGTGTAGTCATAGCCATGGTGTCTGATCTTTCACAAAACAGCACTGCTTTATGTTTCAGAGTAAGGAGGAGATTAACTCCTTTGAAGTTCACTATTAAAGTGAACATTCACATGGTGTAAGGGGAGGCATCTTTGAACAATTTATAATTTATGTCTTCTAGCTTTCTAAGCCCACACAATGAATTTACAGGAAAAAAAAGTCCAGAATGATAACTGGTATAAACCAGCATTTGTTGGATTATTCAGTGTAGCTGTGCCAATTTGATTAACAGGATCAGGCTTCTTAATATTGTGGATATGTTCATCCATGGAATAGACCAGTTATTTGAAGATAAAGATGGTAGAATATCAAAGTTTGTTCTTTGATAGCAAATACGTATTAAATGTTTGAAATTTGCTGGTTACACAGCTGTAGAAATTGAAGTCCTCATTTTGCTGACAGAAAGGAGGTTCCCTCTAGGGCGAGTGCTCAGAAATCTGAGCAGGAGAGGGCCATCGATAGTGGGGAGAGGTTTAGTACAGTTGACATGTCTCTTGGCCTTACTTCTGAGACAACAAAGTATGCTTTTATGGTGCTGATTTTGGTTAAATATTAACTAGAAATTGAAAAGGTGGTTTGTTCAACTCTAGCCAAGTACTGCATGGCACATACCACTGTCAAATTATTGTTAACATTCCAGTATAGCCAGATGTAAACTGAAAAGAATAAGTAAAAGAGAATTGTCCCAGAGCTTAGGGCTAGTCAAATGTGTAACTTTATTTTTGACACAAAAGAGAAAGAGAGATGATTTGTAATACAGTGCAGATTTTCATGAATGCTATATTAAATTCTATCTGCTGTTAACTTTTGTAGTTTTTCCAGATGACGTTTTGAACATCATGTTTTGCTTTGTTTCAGTAACAAGGTAAAACATTTGTTTATCTACAGTATCCACAGATGTAACAGAATCATTTTTGCTGCCAGCTCAATTAAAGTTCATTTTTATGTTTAAAGAGTATTGTTAAATAGGCTGATAGCTAACATTATTATAGTACACATAGGGATATGTGTTCAGTTGCATGCCTCTCATTGACTTTAGTGGAAGTTTTTTGACTAAATCTCCATTCAGTGCTTTGAAAATATTCCTCATAGGGCTTGTCTACACTAGCACCCTCCTTTCAAGGGGGCATGTAAACGAGCCCGTGCAGAGAAAAGCAAAGAGGTGCTGCACTGCGTATGCAGCAGCTCATTAGGCTAATTCTCACTGCGGGAACCTCGAAGTTGCAAACTTCAAAGTGCCAGCAAGCTGTGTAGCCGCTGCACTTCAAAGAACCCGTGGAACTTCGAAGTGCCTTTAGTCCCAAAATGTTGCATGGGTGCTTTGAAGTGCCCACAGGTGTACGGCTTGCAAGCACTTCAAAGTTTGCAACTTTGAAGTTCCTGCAGCAAGAATTAGCCTAATGAGGTGCTGCACCTCATTGCTGTTCTCCACTCAGGCTTGTTTATATGCCCCCCTTCGAAGGAGGGAGCTAGTGTAGACAAGCCCATAGAGTTACAAGAGGCATTATATTAAGTTGCCTTTAGGTGGTAAGCATAGTGCATTTTGTATATGTTTGGTGAAAAAGCATGCTATAAAATAATTTTAAAACGCAAAATGAAAATATTTGTATTGAACTAGATTCTCAGCTGATGTAAATCTACAGTGCACCACTGGCTGAAGTTACACTGATTTCACATGAGGATATGGCAATTAAATACAAATTAATGTAAGATATTAAATACAAATATTAACATAAGATAATATTGAGAGACAAGTCAAAAATGGCATTACTCATGAGTTATGTCTACACAGCTATCCTTGATTCCCCATATTGTACCTGAATTATGCAATAGCTACATTTTTCAGTCATGTTGCTGTTTGAACTTTAACTGGCTTATCAATACTATTAAAGTGAACGGGGGCTGTGCGTTAGTCTCTCCTTAAAATTTCATTCTGACTCATTTTACCTCTTAATAAGGTTTGGAGTGCCATTATGGCTTCATCAAAAACACATGTGGTTGGCATGATCATCTGCTAATTTATAAACAAAAAGAAATCCTGTCCACTTCATTATTTTTTTCCAGATCACTAAGTACACTTTATCTTCTTTAAGAATTTAGCTGTCTGTTTTTAAGGTGGGTAGAGGAGAATACCTATTTTTTCATTTCGAGTGTTAGGAGCAAGGGAATTTATTTTTTATCAGTCTTCATTTTCTAATATGGGTCTTTTCTCAACCTTTTAAACTAACTGACTCAAGTTTTAGCTACAGAGGAAATGCTGTGAGGCTAATCCTGCCTTTTTGTATAAGTCTATTCTATCTCTTTTATTTAAAACTTTCTTCTTCCTGTCTTCTAATAATCATGAAATGCATATTACACTTAAATAATGACATCCAACTCATTTGAGTCTTGAGCTACAAACTACGTTGTTTAGATGAATCCAGATTGTTCTTTGGCATCCATTTCCACCATTATTAGCCCATTTTGAATATTTCCAAAAGCAATCCAAAAATTGCAAATGAAGACTATAATGATAAAAGCCTCTCCAAGTATGACAGAATGATTGCACACATGATTGCCCTCACTCATATCCCATGGACATTCCCTCAGTTCATCTGAGCAGCAGCAGAATTGTTGTGATGAAGTGCTAGTTAACCTCAAGCAAATGAAGCAACGAAGTCTAAAACAGATCTGGATCCTCATTGTATCAGCTATTTGTCATAGTGAAACAAAAGACAGACATGATTAGCTTATGGGCTCCAGTCTTTGGCTGTATTTCACCCCTATTTGTGGATCTCAGAAAGTGGAGAATTCTGTTCCTTTTTCTTTGCCTGAGAGAATAAGAATCATCTGCATTTGAAAGGTGTTTAGATAAGTATTTACACTAAAGATGTGAAAGTGAAGGGGCAGGCCATAGCCAATGTTCTGCTATTTTCATGACCCCCATATCAGACAGCAATAACTGTCGCACACACCCCTGCATCCC
Organism: Carettochelys insculpta; assembly: GCF_033958435.1. NCBI lineage: Eukaryota > Metazoa > Chordata > Testudines > Carettochelyidae > Carettochelys > Carettochelys insculpta. The sequence goes on from NC_134137.1 coordinate 330,067,180, forward strand.
CACCCTCTGGTAAAAGAGAAAAGCACTGTATTCCCTAGATGTGATCACTTAGTGTGACACCTTTCTGTTTATTGTGGGGAAAATTCAGCTTCACCAAGATCTCCCCTCTTTCCCCTCCCATCCCCTCAGAAGGAGTTGGCAACAACCAGGGCCAGGTTCAATAGGAGTTCCTTTTCATCCATCTCACATAGAACTGGCTTGAGCCCCCACCCAGCAGCCTGGGAAGTTAACACATCCCTAGGCTCCTCGGAGAAGCAATGCTTCCCCACTCACAAGCACAGAATCTGAATGTAGAAAAAACAGTTTTATGAAATAGACAGAGAAATCACATGGCATAAACTTGGGAAAATATCACATCCAGTGTTCATAACGAACCCTCAAGTAACTGTCCCAGCTCAATGGACTGAGCAGTGTCCTTTGACTCTCAGGCTCACCAGTCCAATACTGTAAGGTTCCCGTTCACGCACCCAAACTTCCTCTGTATCCCCCTTCAAATGCCCCACTTACAACTCTGTCCAGTCCATGCAGGCCCTGACACATCACCCTCATGCATTCCCTCATTGACCCTGAGGCAATGCCACCTTTGTACTGATCCAGTGTTCCACTTGCCAGGTGCCCCACCAGCTGCTCTTCAGTCATTCCTGCCAGCCAACCTGCTGGCCGCCCGCCGCTCACTTCTGCCAGCCACCTGTCTGCCGTGCTCTGCCAGCTATTTGCCTGCTGTCTTGTGGGTTTTGCTGTAGGCAAAATCCTATGAATCCATCTATTTGTGGCTTCAGCTACCAGTGATTTCAGTTCATAACAGCTTCAGCTCTGGTCCTAGCCATAGCATCTCAGTATCCACCGAGGTGGATTCTCACAAAATAACTATAGACCACAGATCTATCTTTGAACAGTGGGCAGGAGGGTAGTAGAGAAGAACAAAATATTCAAACCAGTCTTACAGCTGTATGGCCAAAAGTCTCCCAGCCAGCCAGTTCAACCACCGTCCCTCCTCACTTCCACCTCACAACACTCAGATGGGGGGAGCCCTGTGTGTTCCATATGACTGCCCTGTGCCCCCACAACAACTTCGAGCAGTGGTGAGACTCCACAATTCTTACAGTGGGTGGTAACATAAATTGTGACTTTACAACATGTTGTTTACAAAAGACAAAAACTCATTGCTTCACCTGCTGCCCATCAGGCTTTGTTTACAAGGCATTACGTATGCACACCTTTGCATTTTCATGCAAATGATCTCTAAGGGACACATTCCCCAAATTCTTCAGCAGTATTGAGCTCCTGCTTACACATATATGAGTGTTAACTGAGCCACAAATGAAGGCTGCTACTTAATGTCTTCTATCTTAGGACAATTTCTGCAGGGTGAGACTCCTTTTACCATTGTGCATTTTGGACTGTGCATACCCTGTCACTTCAGTAAAAAACCTTGTCGATTTGTATATACTTATATATGAAATTTTCTTCTTTTAAAAAAGATGAGAAATTCTTGTCCCATGGAAGAGGGACTGACACAGAAATCTCTATTACAATTATCTTGAGTTTGTGACAGAAACTAACAGTATTAATAAAATTAAAAGCTAAAGTTGACACTTGCTTTCACTATGCAGTTCCCCTCAACTGTTTAATTAGTCTTAGATCAGATCATGGTAATATTCACCATGTTTATTAAAATATATATGCACAATGGGACAAAGCTTACATTGTCCCTTACAATGTCAATTTATGTTATAATTCCAGTTTCCTTGGGGATGGGTCCCACTCCTTCCCTATGGCCTCAGTTATATTACATGGCAGAACAGGCACACCTCCACTACAGAAGGGGAAGCAGGGTTTGGCTTCTATTAAAAAAAATCACATTTTTTTTAATCAGCAAGAAAGATTGAACAACAAAATATTGTAACAAGTGAACCAGTAGTTATCACTCATAAGGTCTTTCAAAAATCCTTTGTCAAAGTCCTTCAGAAGAGTTTATTAAGAGAACTAAATGGCCTTGGGTGAGAGTTAAAGTTCGGTCATAAGTTAGAAACTGGCAAAATGACACAAGATAGAGTAGGAATAAATAGTCAATTTTCAGGATGGCAAAAGGTTATTGTTTAGCTACTCCAATGGCCTTTACTCAGAACCACATTGGTTAATATTCTTATTGATGGTCTGGATAAAGGGCTGAACAAAGAGATGCTAAAAATTGTAGATTACACAAAAACTAATAGGTAATTTGGTGGTATGATAACAGATAAAGTTTAGTATTGGCAAATGTAAGGAAATGCACTTTGGAAGGCAATATTTTAAACTACTTATAAACAATCATAGGTTCAAAATTAACTGGTTATTGCTTAGGAAAAAATAGCATTTTTTGGACAGCCTACTAAATGAAAACTTCTACTCCTATATGCAGTAGAAAGACGGTGTCCTCTGGGCACTCTGTTTTAAAATTAAAAAAATGCCATGGAGTGACCTGAAGGAGAAGAATTCCTTTTTTTCTAGTCTGCACAGACCTTCCCAGCATGCAGTCTAATCATGTTTATTATGCAGTGACTTTCAGGACTCAGTCCTGAGTGTGAATATCCATCTCCCAGGGAAATAGCCATGTATACCAAGAGGGAGCTAAGTTTCCTTAATGTCATATGTATGTGTTTATGTAGGTGTGTTTTTTCGTGAATAGTGCTTTTGTCAGCAAAACCATTATTTCAGTGCTAGATTAGTCCATCCTAATATGCAATGTTATGATTTTTCTTTGACTTATTAATAATTATCTATATGAACAATATGATTGTTCGCCAAAAAGAATGCTTACCTGAATGTATCATTTATGCAGAATTTTCAGTTGAGTATTATGCCCTCTAACACACACACACACACACACACACACACACACACACATCAAACTCAGATGATTTTGGTTCCTGTGGGCAGCATATCACAAAGCACTCTAATCACTACCCTTGTATCTTTCAGTGAATTTCCAGACATCTCAGGGGCTCTCTGTACATACTTCACTTCTGAAGGTACCTGCTCTGTCACTGGGTGCAGCTAAAGTGCAAGTGTTTGGAAAACTAAGAGGAAGTATCTTACTTTTGTGGCCTGGGTCTTTTCATCTGGCGTCAAGTGCTTTTGTGCTTTTGCTCAACCCTCAGAGTACTGTTATCCTAAGAAATTATTCTGATTTAAACTTAAATGTATGTAAATAAGAAAGGGAGTACCTGTATGGGGACACTTTAGAATTATAGGAGTCAGTTCTTTACTGCAAGACTTTCTTCATGGTTCCTAACATGTAAGGAGAATTCTATTAGAAGCTATCTATGTCAAGATAGATCCTCACATGTGGGCCCTAGTTGGATCTTACATTCTATCCCACTTTTTTGCTGTAAGCTTGACTGCTAACAGGAACACAGGGATGTATGACTGAAAGGGACTTCCTGTGTTTGAGTCCAGTCCCAGATATTGCACACAACTCTGTCATATAATAAGATAATTCTCCATAGTCATGAAGTGTCTGGGTGCACATCTTGTTCCCCTGACCTCTTTGAAGCCATCTGCCAGCAGAATTAACGTTTTAAGTACAAACATTTGAAATATACTGTTAACATACCCTTATGGGCAATTGACTTTTCTCTCACAAATCAAAAACTGCTTGACTACATTCTGCATTTGAGTCAGTCTGTCACATAGCACACAAACAGTCCTATTTGCAGGAATAAAGGCCTTAAAGAGCAGCCTGCAGGTCTCAAAGAGGAAGACTGGGAACTTCCAATCCTGTGACACAACTAAGTTCCCACTCCTCTGTCACAGCCTTGAACCCAGGAAGCATAAACATGAGATAGCAATATCAACACTCACACCTGCGTTTGAACGTGGAAATGTAGAGAAGCCAGTAACCAAGGCAACCTTGACTTCAGCCCCATCAGAACACTAAAAATGGTGTTGAGCCAGTGTGCACAGCTAAGGGGTAAAATCACAGTGAGATCCCACCCCTCGTTGAGTTTCGTTGGGGACTTTCTGCTTCAGGGGTGTCTCAGCCGTTCCTCCAGCTGGAAGCCCTGATGTGAAGTGCTTTGGGACTGGAACTCCCCAAATCAGAACAGGGTGTAAGCATGCCAAAATGCCTCTTATCCAGTCATATATATTTTATGTTGTGCTTTGCTTGTCAATGTATACCTTGTGAATAATTTGTAGTAGCTCGGAGTAAGTAAGCTTAATAAAATACAGTTATCCCTGATCGGCTCTTTGTTGAAGTGAATCCCGTGATCCTGTCCATACATGGCCTGTGAGCTGACAGGTCTTGAAGACTAATACCACCCAGGTTCATTTGGCAGCTATTTTGGCTTATGATAAACTAGTCAAAGGTTGGACTTATTGTCTCTGAACGGTCCATGATGAATTTCATGCCAGACTTGACACTTAGAAAAACCCCCTGTTATATGATATTAACACTCAAGGTTCTTGAATGGAAAGTGATTGGGCGGGTGGGGAGGGCAGTGACTTCAGCTAATAGAACAAATGCATTCTCAGACTTTATACCAGATTTTATGAGCATGTACTTCTACAGAATCATTGGAGAGTCTTCTCCAAGGCAGTGTCAGAGTCCACCAACATTTTTTCCATGCCTTCATCTCTTTCCCATATTCTTAACATTAAAAGAGACTAGGGCCGTGTCTACGCAACCCTTCTCTTTCAGAAGGTGTATTTAAATGACACAGATCAGAACAGGCTAATCAGGCACTGACATGTATATTTAGTGCCTCATTAGCATAATAACAGCCAGTCGTGCTTCAGAATTGCTGGTTTTGAAATGCAGACTGGCTGTATAGATGCAGGCACTTCAAAATAAACCCCACACAATTTTGGGGGGCAATAAGGGAATTTCAAAGTGTGGGATTTATTTTGAAGCACCCGTGTCTATACAGCCAGCCTGCATTTCAAAAGCTGCACTTTCGAGCATGACTGACAACCCTTATGCTAATGATGCACTGAATATGCATGTCAGTGACTCATTACCCTGTTCCAAAGTGCCTCATTACCGTACTCCTTCTGAAAGGGAGGGGCATATGTAGACATAGAATCATAGAATACTAGGACTGGAAGGGACCTCCAGAGGCCATCGAGTCCAGCCCCCTGCCCCAATGGCAGGACCAAATACTATTTAAACCATCCCTGATAGACCTCTATCTAACCTGTTTTTAAATATCTCCAGTGATGGACATTCCACAACCTCCCTTGGCAATTTATTCCACTGTTTGACCGCCCTGGCAGTTAGGAACTTTTTCCTAAACCTCCCTTGCTGCAGTTTAAGCCCGTTGCCTCTTGTTCTATCCTCAGAGGCCAAGAAGAACAAGTTTTCTCCTTCCTCCTTATGACTCCCTTTTAGATACCTGAAAACTGCTATGATGTCTCCCTTCAGTCTTCTCTTTTCCAAACTAAACAAGCCCAATTCTTTCAACCTTTTTTCATAGGTCACATTCTCTAGACCTTTAATCATTCTTGTTGCTCTTTTCTGGACCCTCTCGAGTTTCTCCACATCTTTTGTGAACTGCAGTGCCCAGAACGGACACAATACTCCAGCTGAGGCCTAATCCACGCAGAGTAGAGCGGAAGAATGACTTCTCGTGCCTTGTTCACAACACACCTGTTAATGCATCCCAGAATCATGTTTGCTTTTTTTGCAACAGCATCACACTGTTGACTCATATTTAGCTTGTGGTCCACTATAATCCCTAGATCCCTTTCTGCTGTAGTCGTTCCTAGACAGTCTCTCCCCATTCTGTATGTGTGAAACTGATTGTTCCATCTCAAGTGGAGCACTTTGCATTTGTCCTTATTAAACTTCATCCTGTTTACCTCAGCCCATTTCTCCAATTTATCCAGATCATTTTGAATTATGACCCTATCCTCCAAAGCAGTTGTAACCCTTCCCAACTTGGTATCATCTGCAAACTTAATAAGCGTACTTTCTATGCCAATATCTAAATCGTTGATGAAGACATTGAACAGAACCGGTCCTCACACAGACCCATGTGGAACACCACTTGTTCTACTTTTCCAGCAGGATTGAGAACCATTAAGAACTACTCTCTGGGTACAGTTGTCCAGCCAGTTATTCACCCACCTTATAGTAGCCTCATCTAAATTGTATTTGCCTAGTTTTTTTATAAGAATATCATGAGAGACCGTATCAAATGCTTTACTAAAGTCTAGGTATACCACATCTACCGCTTCTCCCCTATCCACAAGGCTCGTTATCCTATCAAAGAAAGCTATCAGATTAGTTTGACAAGATTTATTCTTTACAAACCCATGCTGGCTGTTTCCTATTACCTTACCACCTTCCAAGTGCTTGCAGATGATTTATTTAATTACCTGCTCCATTGTCTTTCCTGGCACTGAAGTTAAGCTGACTGGCCTGTAGTTTCCTGGGTTATTCTTATTCCCCTTTTTATAGATGGGCACTATATTTGCCCTTTTCCAGTCTTCTGGAATCTCTTTTGTCTCCCATGATTTTCCAAAGATAATAAAGGCTCAGATACCTCCTCTATCAGACATGGCCTAGGTGTTGTACTTGGAGCAGATTGAAGCTCCCCAACATCTTGTTGCACTGATTATCAGTTCTTTGGGAAAAGACATCATTAAGCAGACCACATCTCAATGGCTTTCTCCTTTTCACTTTCTTATGCTCCGCATGGTCTAAAATGGGAAGGTTGCTCCACTTTGGTGACATTTCTGTTTCAGACATATGGGAGGCAGCTATATGTGGTGGTCACTCCATATATCAACAAGACATTATTGAGTAAATTTAGCTTGTAGGGAGGAATTCCACTTTGGTGTCAGTTGTCAAGAACATGTTTTCAAAGAAGTGAAGCTTCAACTCTCTGTGCATTAGACTTTGGTTGCTTTCAGAGAGTTCTTTATACGTGTTTGCCACTTTTTTGAACTTTTGAACATATCTCACTGGCTGTCAAAGTGACTGTGTGATGCTTTTTGAGAAGTATCTTATCCCTCTCTTTTATCAGATTAAAAAAATACTTGGTTATATTGTTGGCACCGGACTTGTTGCTACCTGTTGCACTTGTTACAGTTACATTTTAATATAGGACATGCCTCACACTACTGCCTCTGCAGAAGTCCAAATCCATCTTAGGGGGTATTGTAAGGGAAGGAACAGGTAGTTTACTTTGTAAGTCATCTTACAGGTTTCGCATTTACCAATCCACCTCTCTTAAAAAAAATTCTGAAATTTGATAATCTTACACATTCATTAATATTTTGCATTCCATTTAAATTCTTTTGTGTTTGGCTTCACTTCCTACTCATTCAGAAAGGCTGTGTCTACACTAGCACCCCCATTTCAAAAGGGGGATGCTAATGAGACACTTTGGGATATGCTAATGATATGCTGCAAGGAATATGCATCGCCTCATTAGCATAATGGCAGCCGTGGCACTTTGAAAGTGCCACTTTCAGTTGCACGCATCTCATCTACGGGGGTCCTTTTCGAAAGGGCCCCTCACACTTCGAAATCTCTTTATTTGTTATATGGCCAAACTGAGCTCTCTAAAAGAAGCTGTTAGAGTCCTGGATGGTGTTGGTTTAAGTATGTGTGACTTGTACCCTGACTGACTGCTTCTGTTCTCAGGGACCAAATATCTGGTAGCATTTGAGAAATTCCAGCAATCTTGCTTTAGGGGGTATCATGCAGAATATTCAAGGAAGCAGTACCGAGGTAAGTATTTCTATCTTCTTCAAGCATATTAAAGTTTGAACAACAGAATTGGAACCCCATCATAAAAAGCTGAGAGAAAACAGAAATAGAGAATATGTGCATGTCTGTTTTATAAATCAATTCATAACAAATTGTAGATTAAACATATTTATAGTAATAAACAAGATATTCCCTGACCTGTATTATTAGTGCATGATAAGTTTTATTATTTAAAATTCAATTTTAAACCTAATTTTCACCATTTACAATATACAACCCATTAAGGATTTTTATGCTTCACTCACTTTGATCATAAAAATAGGCCATTCAGTTTCTCATTTCTTTCCAAGTCAAGAAGTGAGAGAAGTGTTGTAGTAACTGTCCATCCATCCATCCAATACTTGGAAAGCACTGAATTCAGCCATGTTGCTCTCCCCTAATTCCACCTCTTTGGACTTGGATTCTGTGCCTTCAGAGTAGTGTCCCCCCTAATTTTTTTTCCAGTTGATGGATTGAATAAATTTTGTAACAGCTTACAGGGAACACTGCTTCAGAGGTTAACTGTCAGCATGCAAAATAGTGTGGACTGAATCATATACATTGCCTTCTATCTCTGGGTTCTACTGTCTTTTGTTGGCAGCCTTTCTTTGTTCCCCATCTATAATTCCATTGTTAGAATCTGCAGTTGAACATGGGTTGAATTCTCTCTCAGCGGAATGAGTCCTGACACTATGCTAAGGAAATTTTAAAGCTCACCAGAGTGAGCTAGGTTAAGATATTGCAAGACACATACACATACACCATGCATTTGTCATCCTTTCTGTAACACAGTTCCTTTTGGCATTTGTTTATGGGTTAAATTAATAAGAACCTCATGCACATGATGACACCTTACCTCAGGTTTAGAGGCTTGAATAGATGCAGATTCCAAGTCAGTATATAACCAACTACTTTCAAAGCAAGTAGTAATAGAAGGTCTTTTGGGCATATTTCAACCACCAACTTATCTTATTCCTCCTTTCCTAAGATTTTGTTTTATTTTAGGCGATCATACTATTCTAATCTGAGACATTTCAAACTTGAAAATAAATAGGGACTCTCAGAATAATAAAGTTTGAGGTTTCCAATTCAGAAAGATAAGTGAAGGTTTCCATCTTCTTTCTAAGCATGAGTCTCCCCACCAGGCACAAATGTACACAGAGTTCCTTTCCATGAATTTGGCCTTAGCAGATTATTGTACTCTGTCCACCGAGTCTTCTGCACTGCCTTTGTTTTGTCCTACTATTTAACCCTTGTAATCTTTCTTTTCGGCTTTTCCTGTAATGCTTCATACTCATTCCAAGAAGATGGTCAACTTGTTTTGTCCTGGTTTATGTGTATTTTTAGTTTTGCATCTTCCCCTTTTGTCTGGCAGTTGTTTCCTATTATGTTTAGGAAACTTGGTGATTGATATATTTTTCAGTTCTGGGAGCTCTCCTATCTTGCGTAATTTAGCATATCAGAGAAAAATCTGTTTTTAATTAATAATTATGTTAGAAAGAAAGGAGAAGGAAGGAAAAAAAATAAAACGTGAAGTATTGTGGACTATTCATAAAAGCAGACCTGACCTTAGGGCAAGGGAGACAACATGGTTGCCTTCGGCCCTGTGTCTTCAGGGCCCTGCACTCCTACAGGTTGGGCTTTACAGTCAGTTGTGGAGCCTTTGACCCTGCAGACTCCTTGGGTCTGCATGAAAGAACAAAATCCTCTAAACCAAGTCAAAGTCTGGCTGTAAATAGAACTGGAAAGATATCAATCACCGATAGTCTCTGTAAGAATGACTCAGCAGAAACAAAGAAACTTGCAACCTACTAGTTTTATATGGGAAGTCAGTCAGTGAATCACTGTGGAGCTGGATCCTGAGCTATCTTCAAGTACCTAAAAAAAACCTGGGGAAGAAGGTTGCTTTCAAAATCAGGGTTTCCTTTCAAATGAACCCCATCTACGTGGCTAGTTTTCAATTCAAAAGCAGCACTTTCGACGTGCTGGGTGGCCTCCATTATGCAAATGAGGCACTGAATATTCATCTCAGTGCCTCATTAGCATTTCCGATACATGGTGTTTACACACCCCATCCGAAAGGAAAGGGTAGTGTAGATGCACCCAAAATGTGTCTCATATTGTAGCCTAAGGAAAAGAGGATTACTTATTGGTAATTCTGTTTCTCATATCCTTCCTCATTTCTTACCCGACTTCCCTTTCTTTTTTCTTGCATTTATATTTTATTTTTATTTGAAAAATGCTCATATTTTCTGTGGAAGTCAGACAAGATCTGGGTGGGTTGCACTACTTTGGAGGAGGACCCGCTGAAGAGAGGACACCGTTGATGGAAGGAGGGTGAAGTGTTCTTTGAAGTGTTCTTTCCCCTTCCAGTCTGTGTCACCTTTGTCTTGTCTGCTTTTAGTCTGAGTCAGATTTTTTAAGCCAAGAGCTGATCTTTTGTAGTTATTTTAACAGTCTTGTTGATGTCAAAATGGTTGCATCTGTAGAAAATTAGATATACACCAATTGGTTGTGAATTGTGTATTGTTCAGAGCCGAGTCCGTGGTATCTCACTACATCTCCAACTAATGGCATGAAGATGTGGAAGAGGTAAGGAAGCAAGTTCCTCAAGGACCCTTCAGGTGAGGACTTTCAAGGGAGAGAATTAGTTAAAACTGTGGGCTACATTGTAGAGGAATGTTTAGTGCTGCACAGCCTACTCCAGCTGCCTTGTAAGCGTCAGCTGCTCCACATGGTTGAAAGCTGTGAACAATTCAGACTCAAATAGTGTAAGTACCAAGAAGTAGCCTCCATCTTATAATGCTGCCATGACTGTATTTCTGCTGTCCCTCAGTCTGCCTGAATCCAAGTTGCTAAGTTTGCAGGATGTTATAGATAACCTACTGGGTTTAAACAAGCAAACATAGCTAGTAGATTTTCCAGCTCAAACACTGTAATACTGATAATGTAAATGTGAAGCTAAGTACACAAAAGGGAAAAATGTCTGCGCACTCAAGAACAAAATTGTGAACAGACGTACATAAAAGAACAAATGAAATGCACAAAATTTAAGAGGCATAGCTGTTTCTTTCCAACAGCTGTGCGTTCCCACATGAGCAAAGAACTATAGTCATTGAGCTTTTATTCATTTCAGTTGTACAGGCTTTCATGTTCCAAATGTTGGCTGCAGAAGTACCAAGTCAGCATTGTCCAAGGCATTTTAACTCTTTACATATTCTCAGAAACAAGGTTCTAAGCTGCTGTTAAGGAATGTCAATTACTTTCTTCTGATTGGATGACTTAACTCTTACATTGAAGACTTCTGGCACTTCTAGAACGATAGTAAAAAGGGCCTGGCATTTGACATCACTTCCAGGACCTGCCCAGTAAAGTCACACAGCCTTTGGCTATGTCTACACTAGCCCCAAACTTCGAAATGGCCATGCAAATGGCCATTTCGAAGTTTACTAATGAAGCACTGAAATACATATTCAGCACCTCATTAGCATGCGGGTGGCCGCGGCGCTTCGAAATTGATGCGGCTCGCTGCCGTGCAGCTTGTTCAGACAGGGCTCCTTTTGGAAAGGACCCCAACTACTTTGAAGTCCCCTTATTCCTATCTGCTCATAGGAATAAGGGGACTTCGAAGTAGCCGGGGTCCTTTCAAAAAGGAGCCCCGTCTGAACGAGCCGCGTCAATTTTGAAGTGCCGCGGCCGCCCGCATGCTAATGAGGTGCCGAATATGTATTTCAGTGCTTCATTAGTAAACTTCGAAATGGCCATTTGCATGGCCATTTCAAAGTTTGAGGCTAGTGTAGACACGGCCATTGACTGAGATTGTCAATACTTGCAATTATGAGTGAAAAGAAGGGGATAAGAGAATTGTGAAGCCAAGACTAATTTCGATAGTTTACTTTTCTGTGTATGCTTTGTATTGAGTTGCCATTTGTAAATATCCTACAATCTTTGTTAAATTTTATGATACTTTATAGCATGTTTCATTAGATATTTGGTATCAATACATACTAGGGAGTTTGGTTGTGTTATCATACAGGAAATTGACTGTGATAGTAGCGATCTTCATTTATTATTAATTGCACCTAAAGAAAACAGTGTCCAACACATGGTCATAATATCTTCATGTCTTTATGCCTATTTTGTAACATTTCGTTTCCACTCTGGTTGACTGTTTAGAGCAAGTATTAAGTCGTCCTGATTCCTGAAATACTCATTTACACCTGTACAAAGTGGATAGAACACCATATTATTCTGATTAGTTAACCCTTTCAGGATTTTTGCACAGGTATAAATGACTGAACCAGATGCAGGATAGTGGGGACTCAGACTTTGGTTCTCTCTCTCACTCTCTTTTAATTTACTGCTTCTGAACAGATCTAAACTAATTGCCCTGGAGACTGAAGTCATGTTTCACCAGAACAGATACAGTACAAATAGCTTTACTCCAAGTTTCTCTACATTGCCAAGTGAGCTCTTCAGAGCCCTTCTAGAGAACAGTTCATTTCATGTCCACTCATTTCTTAGCCATAGGTTTACAATGCCTGTTAGCTCAAGATTTTAATGGTGTTTTTGATATGGACACCTGGGCTATGTCTACACTAGCACCCCACTTTTGAAAGGGGGATGCTAATGAGACACTTCGGGATATGCTAATGAGGCACTGCAACGAATATGCAGTGCATCATTAGCATAATAGTGGCTGCAGCACTTCGAAAGTGCCGCTTTCGATCATGCATGGCTTGTCTACATGGGATTCTTTTTTAAAGGACCCCACATACTTCGAAATCCCCTTATTATTTGGTTGTAGGACTAATTCAAAGCATGCAGGGTCCTTTTGAAAAGGACCCCATGTAGATGAGCCACCCAATGGAAGGTGGCACTTTTGAAGTGCTGCAGCCACCATTATGCTAATGAGGCACTGCAATGAATATGCATATCCCAGAGTGTTTCAATGCATATCTCATTATCATATTCCAAAGTGTCTCATTAGCATCCTCCTTTCAAAAGGGGGATGCTAGTGTAGACGTAGCCCTGGACTTCAAACCACTGGTTCTATACAGGCTTTCAGGTATCCATCACACTTTCTGTTCACTGTAATCTAAATGGGATTTGAATTACCAGTGAGCCAAAGATAAAATGCTGTATATTGCATCACAAACTCTGTACCCATCATATTCACCATTTTGTTAGGTTGTCATCTTAGTTTTTATATTCTTGAGAATATTAAAAATATCTACAACACAGAAAGCCTATTTTTAGAAAGACTTTGTTTTTTCTCCTTTTTTGTTCAGTAGTTTGTGTGTGTGTGTGTTGTTTGCCTTTCAGGTTACCAATAGGATTACTTTCTGTTGCAAAGTATTTGACAACTTCCAAAGTTTATTTACTATAATAGTGCCTTGCATGTTGAATATTAACAGAGAGGGAGCTGTGCTAGTCTATATACTATCAAAACAAACTACAGTAGTGTTATTGCATACATTTTTCAAATGTTTGTAAGCAATTTATATGGCTGAGACCTGTTTTTGGATGTGACTAAGATAATGGGACTTGGATTCCTCCTCAGTCAGTTTGGCACTTTTGAATATTTTACCATTGGGCTTTCTTAGCTATGACTTTGTTCCATCTGGCTTTCCTATCATGGAAGTATTGTAATGTCTAGCTGACAGTTTCTCAGTTTGTTTCCTATTATGAATGCCATTATAATCTCACCAGAATGAAGTAAAGGGGTTTTGTCTTTAAGTTTGTCAAAATGTGAGACGGTCTTTCACTGTAACTCTTCATCCCCTCTGTATCCTTTGCAGTTTCATATATATACAGTATACTTGGTATATGTGACTTTGTTATTGCTCTACTGTTTTAGTTTTTATGTGGCTTGAACTGATTTATCTGCGTTCCCTTTGTGATGGGTTTTATAGTAGATTTATATATTTACATGCATTTACATATTCAGAATGTGCATATATCTATGAGGTGTGTTTGTGTACACAGATATACACACAAAGATGCATGTATATAAACATGTACATTCTGGATGTAGTCATGATATACAGACAATACATTACAGTGACATTTATCATGTATCTTTGACTAACTCACCTTCACTCTGCTGACTAACCCATCTTCATGTAATTCGATATTCCAAGCCTCTGAGTGGCTTCTAATATCTCCCATATTTAAAAGAGAGTAACTTCTCACAGTAGTACTTTCTATTTCCTCCTTTTTTTCTCCCTCCTGTGTGATTTTCTCCCACACCTGTACTGGTTTTAGGGACAGGAATGGCAACATTCAGTCTTAAAACAATGACAAATCTGGTATTTTACTGTCTACCATGCCTAGCAATCAAATCTTCATACCACAGGGAAGAGAAAACTGTAGCGTTCTTTTGGAACAGCTATCACTTATTTCAGGCCCTGGAAAATTCAAATTTAATAGAGCTTAAAAGCATTATAGAAATTCATAAAAAATAACTGTTTTAAGTCATTTTAATTTTTCTAACATATATAATTTCGTATTTCTCTCTGAGGCACATACTATTGGATTCAGGGTAATTAAGAAATTTTGTCTTACAAATGGAGAGATTTGAAAAACAGAACCAAAAATATATTTTAAAACTTTCTAAAAAATTTCTGAAGTCATTGTTCTGTTAAATAAATGTTAAAAATAGAATAGGTGGTACGGAGTGACACAATGGTTTTATTTCACTTTTATTTGGGGTCACCTGCATAATTTCTGTATGGCTTCACTATTTGTGAATAATATGGCAACCCTAGGCTCATGCCAGTGAAACCATCATACCGTCACATCATGTGTTACATACAAAATATACACATCTAGCAGAGTTGAGGGTAATTCTGAAGGCTTGAAAAGTAATCAAAAATTACGGTCACTTTGCCAGCCTTGACAAAAATAGTTCTTATAAATTAAACTCCAGTCAACCCCCACTCATCTTAAAAATGTCTTTTAATGTGCTACAGCTTCAGTTACCCTCTGCTGAAGCTTCTCTATTTTAGCTTACAGGGTCATGTGACCTCAGCCCATAGCAGTGTTTCAACAGTAATAGCGACAGCCATCTTGGATAAATGTAAGTGATTTTTTTCCTCATTACTACAGTTTCTATCCCTCACATTCATCGTACCATTTTGCTTTTACTGTGACTGTAGTTAGAATACCCGGTAGCATTTCTGTTTTGTGTCCAACTATGTGAGTGACACAAAGTAACAGAAAGAAGTTTATTTTGGGCCTCATATATTCTGCAGCACCAGAATTATTCTGTGCTTTTGCGATATTCCAGTTTTCAAACATTGTGCTCATGCAAACTTTATTTTACCAAAAGGTACCTTACCAGTAGTTTTTGCTGTCTAAACCTGCTGGTCTGCCAAGAGAGACATAATAAAAAACTTTTTATGTCGCCTTGTTTTAGTCAGTTTAGTCCTAAAATAAAATATATGACATTGTATGTACATATCTTTCTAAGAAAATACAACTGTATCTAAATCAGTTTCATAACTTTAATTTAATTGAAACTGAAGTCTAATAATTTATTCTCTAGTTTGACTGTACATTCACCTAGGGATTGCATTAATTGGGTCTGAAACAGAGCCATGTATATTCTATCTATAAAGCAGTGATAACTCAAACCAAAATTATCTCAAACACCATATGCAAAAGCAAAATATGGGGAGTGAAGA
The DNA here is from genome assembly GCF_033958435.1 of Carettochelys insculpta. Taxonomy (NCBI): domain Eukaryota; kingdom Metazoa; phylum Chordata; order Testudines; family Carettochelyidae; genus Carettochelys; species Carettochelys insculpta. Next base: position 330,082,606 of record NC_134137.1, read on the forward strand.
ATTGTTAATTCTTGTGGAATATCAAACACAACAGATGCCATTAAAAAGTCAACATTTTTCCATAATTTTGCATTGGTGATCATGGTGATGGTGACTGCTCTATAATCCCAGGTCAGGTGGAAGAGCATGGAAATAATACTTGTGACTGGGACCATTGTGTCTGGTATGGTGTTTGCCATTGAAATATCAGTGTTTATAATTAGTTGCTGTAGAAAGGCATTTAAGCTACTACTCATATTAGTATTTAGTCCTGTATTTACCTACATATGGTTTTATCATTTATGAATCAGACAGCAAGCCCAAATTCAATGAAACCATCTAACTGTCTCACCACACTATATATAATAAAAATACTCATGTACCTGAGTTGAGGTAAATAAATTTTCTCCTATGTTTAGAAAATGAGCCATAGTCTATATTACTTTTATGCTATTGATAATATTCTCTTTTATGTGACCTCAAACACCTAAACGCATCACTGATCATACGCAGCCTCTTTCCTTATGTGGATGCAATGAACTGCAAAGCTGAAATGAAAAGCAGCTGAAAAGTTGTAGTTAAGTCTAATGCCAGCAAAAATGAAAGCTCCCTCCCATAATACATCTGTCTTGCAAACATATCATTCTGACACTGATGGGGCAATCTCCGTGCTTTACACTAAAATTCAGACCTGTAGTTATCTTAAAAATCGTGTTCAGGTATACTTGCAACTGTATTGCTATATTAACTACCTAATAATGGATGCCATACCAAGTCATATACAGTAGGATCTAGAAGCTGTCTACGTAGAAAAATGTGTATTGAAATCATTCCCTGGTTATCTTGAATTCCTTTATGTATCAAAGCTTACTGTACCACAGAGTGTGGACATAACTGTCAAAAAGACATGAAAATCACATAGTAAAATAAATAAGACACACAAATTTTATTCTTTGTGACCAAATATGTATAAAAGAAAAAAATATTAATTTGGCCACAGATTACTAAAACACAGCAGGAATAATTTGAATCATGCAGAATAACTGCGAAGACATCTCTGAGGAAATTGTGGCAGAACCTGTACAAAATTTGAAAAGCCATAACCTCAAAGACAAACTAGTCTGTAATAATTACAGGGAATCTTAGTTTCATTTAATCCCAGAAGGACAAAAGATATTTGAAACCTAATATATTTGTCATTGCAGGGCTGAGTTTGTGAATGACCTTTCAAACGCATAATGTAGAAATAGGGCCACTTGTTTTCGTTCTTAATATATTTACTTTATTTGTCCCTCAAGAATTTATCAATGTGTATTACTAGAAGAAAAAGAGGTGAAAAATCACTGCAAACTTATTAATATTTCCTGGATAGGTATCAGAGTTTATTTTTCTGAACATGAGGAAAAGAAGAAAGAATTGCGCACAGTACTGTTTTGATTAGTAGAATTCAGTGAGTTTTGCTGCGTAACTGAAACAACTCAAAACACAATGCTAACTTGGAGCTGAAGAAAACAATGTAGCTCCAATCCCCAAATAAAGCTTTTTCTTTGAATAAACAGTTTACTTTTATAGATTTAGACCTATTAATTTATAAATATTTACATTTAATAATTGTACTACACCATTTGCTGCACATATACCCAACTTTGTCCCTTTTCTCCTAGTTATGTTTTTTTTTAATTGTTGAATACTTCCTTATGTTCTGAAATGTATTCTGATGCAGATTTTCATTTTCTTCCCATTTGAGTTGTCAGATCTTTAACTGTTACCTGCTTGAAATGTGTATGTGATAAGACTGATCAGTATGTTCAGATGCACATGCACTTTGGAGTTTGCATGTTTTTCTGTTTGTTTGTTATGTGTACTTTCTAGACTAATATGCAGCCTTATTTCAACAGGCAACTTTACATATAAACACAGATTTTGTGTGTGTGTTTGTGTGTGTGTGTGTAAAATAAAAAAAAATCAGGCAAAATATATGTATATATAATGTATATGGGAATAAGTAAATAAATATACACATTGCTATATACATATATATTGCTCGATATCTATTTAAAAAATCAGGCAATGTATTGTATTTTCCTAATAAAATAGCTCATATTTTGTATATTTGAATGATATAAAAGTAGGGTAAAAATCATAAAAAACAAGATTAATACTTTTTGTAAACTTAAGATTGTTTTTGTTAAAAATTGGTTTAAACTGAAAATAAATGGGATTAGATATGAATAGATATGAATGCATATCTGAACAAAATAATGATTGTGCTCTATAACTATATAAACTCTGAAGTGTTAATTTGCGAGATCATTCACTGATCATGAAGGTCAGTATGGTTTTACATGTAATCAGACCATTATTTAATGGATCTTTATACCAGTGTAGATCTAGCTGCTGACTTAGTGCCAGAAGTGTTTATCTTGTGATGTGTAGTTTCTTTGGCATCTACATTATATTTCACTATATGACCCTCCTCTGTAAAATTTGGCAACTATAGAATTAACTGAAACTGATAACATGAAGATGTGATTCTAGTTGTCTTATTACAATAAGGCTACCTTAATAATCTGCAATAAAACATCTGCTGTATTCTAGTATTTATATAGTAGTATTTTTGAAGTGTTTATAAATAGTTAAAGTGCATCTTTAAGTATATCAAACAGCTGACCTTTTTCTCTTTAAGATATGGGATATTACATTATTTGTTTAACATTAGGATTTTTTGAAAGGGACATAATGCCTTAATACATGGCACAGAAACTTGTAAACACGATAAAAATGAAGTTGTGAATAAGATTTATAGAAAGTAAAGTGTGAGTAAAAGCTCACAAAACACTCAGTAAAAACATGCAACCTCAATTTTTTGAAAATAGTCATGCTATAATTACTCAGACATTTGTGGTGTGTTAATATAACTGGGGATGCAGTGTGTACAACCAGATAGACTTATGGTGATCATAACTGTTACCAGTCTAGCAAGGTGATTTGCATGCGACTTTTTAAAAAATGAGCCATGAATTCATAGGTACAAATATATTTATAATTGTCATTTTAACCTCTGGTGTATTACATACTCACTTTCACCTACACGTCAATTAAGCCACAACTGATGATCTTGTTGAGATGTTTTTGTCTAAATTCTACAGAAACCGGTTCTTTGGATCTTAATGAAGTGGCAGTGCTATATTTATGGTCACAAAGTTTTAAATCATTGATTATGTTAGGGGAATATATAACCCTTAATGTTAATTTTTGACAGAGAACTCTTGGTGGTCATATATATATATATATATATATATATATATATATATATATATATATATTCTTTTTATCTATCATGTGGGATGTCCTAACATTACCAGTGTGCTACTTTATTAACTATAATGGCTGTCCACAGCAGGCAAGTTGAGCAGTAGGGCTGTTTTAAAGCTTTCCTCCTGCGCTGCACATTACTGCATATGTTGTAAATAATAGTGGTAGCATAGAGCATCTATGAGTGTATAGTAATTACTATTATTAATTTTTAGTAATTATGTCATTATCAGTGTTGCTTCATTAATTTTCTCTTACTAAAATGGACTATTACTTTTTAATGCAGTTAAATACATAGTTTCAGACTATCAGGCATCCATTTTTGTGTTAGTGTATGAAAAAAAAATCAGTTTTGAATCTATTTAGCTGAATCCTGTCCACATTCTGACCGCAACAATTAATTGAGATTGCTTCTGCCTTGAGCAGAGGGTTGGACTAGATGACCTGCTGAGGTCTCTTTCTACTCTAATCTTTGATTCTGTGATAATTTTTAATAGGAAATCAAACAGTTTACAGTAGTTCAAAAAGTGGATCCAGTACTATTTGAAATAATATCTTAACTTCATTAAGTGAATTTCAAGACCAATTCCACAGAAGCCTCTTTACTGCTAAACTTAGACACAACAAGATAAGAAATCATTAGAATTGTTAATATCACTCTTTTGGCCCCGATCCTGCAAAATTATGCCCATACTGAAAGTTTACCGTATGTTGTAGTCCTTAGAATTACATTTATACGTACAGTTAATGTCCTGTATGGCTTATTCCTTCATTAGAGGGGTTTTTTTTTGTTTTGTTTTGTTTTTTTCTCTAAGAAGTGGCTTGGAAGATATAATATATTATAATCAAGGGGTAATTTGTTTTCTGAAAAAATACCATATTTTATCTTTGATATTTGGGTGACAGGCTTATTCAAATGTTTAATATTGCAAGAGATATTGTTAAAAATGTGTAAGGTAACAAAGATATACTGGACCAATATGATACTGAAATTGCCGTATGTGTACAAAAAGGAGAAAAAGTACTTCACACAACACAATAATGTGAAACTCATCAGAGGCTGTTGTGAAGGCCAAAATTGTAAGAGGATTAAAAAAAAAATTAGATAAATTCATGTGAGCCATGGTGGTCAGGAATGCAGCCCCACACTCTGGGTGTCCCTAGCCACCATATGCAACTAGTGCAGGGAATCCAGAGAGGGCTCCGCCCACTTGTGCCTGGCCCACCATGCTCTGCCTGTGCCCCTCTCCCTCCTGCCCCTGCTCCATCCATGCCTCACTCGCGCCCCCACCCATTCTCTATCCACTGCCCCTGCTCCGCCTCCGCCCACCTCTTCCACCATTTCCAATGGGTGCAGGGCAGGCCCCCACCCTCCTTCCCTAAAACGATGTAGCCTGAGAGTAGCATGAGCTAGGAAGCCCACACTGCTCTCAGGCCACCATGCTCCAGGGTAGCGGTGAGAGTTGAGAGAGAACGCCCTGCACTCTGCAGAAGCGGCTGCTCTTGGGCTATGCTACTACAGGGCATGGCTGGACTGCAGGAGGGGGCATGTGCAGGGGAGGACCCTGACACTGGGGGTGTGCGTGTGACACCTGTGCACCCCCACATGTTGCCTCTACTAGCCTCCAAGTGCCCGAAGCAAGGAATGGATGACAAGGGATAAATCGCTCCATGACTGGCTGTTCTGTTTGTTCTGTCTAAAACGTGTGGCATTGGCCAGTGTTGGAGACTGAGCTAAATGGCACTTTGGTCTAACCCTCTGTTTTTTACATGGCTCTGTATGTTTCATCCTGTAAATGTTGCAGAATGAATTAGATAAAATGAAGCTAATCTGCTAACTGTACTTAAAGCTTCATACTTAAAATGAGTGATTTTACAGCATATATTTTTCTGTTTCTTGTTGGGTTTAAAAAGCCTTTTATTATGCAAATGTGAGATGACAGCTTTATATTCTGTGTCATTTATGAACTAGATTTTTTCATGTTGTTGGAATAGTTCCTTATCATATATACGATTTTGCAGTTGTTTTGACAACTGAAAACATTTGTATATCATTAAAATGATAAAAGGGGAAAAATCAAATGCATATCACATTTGAAGTTTTTAACTTTAAACAGTACTTAAATGTTTCCAATCTCTGCCTTAATCAGCATGTTACCAGAATCTGTTTCCTGACATTGAGTGTTTGTATGCAGAGAAAAAAAAATACTTGTAACTTATTTCTGAGTCAGTGGATTACTAGAAATGTTTGGTGTTTACTGTTGCTGTGGTGATTATATGAAAATACTGGAAGTGCTTAAAATTAGTTTGTGCAGCAGCTTAATTATGGGGATATCCCATAAAGAATGAACTCATTTCTGCTCCCATTGCTGCCATTGTTTTCCTGTTTATTTCAAAGTGAGCTGGATCAGGTCTCCCATCTATGCTTTGGAAAGCTCCTTGCCACAGCAGATGGTGATGTGGGAATATATTATTTTGGGGCAACAGATAAAAGACTGTGAGGATTCCTTCACCTTTATACATTCTAGCACCTACCTACTGGAAAGTGAGGCTCACATCTGTAGTTTAAGAGGACAGTGAATTTGTCTCTGCACACGACGATTTTAAGACTGCTACTAGAATACTTTATCAGGTTTTTGCCTCCTTCAAGAATAATGCAGAAAGGTTTGAGTGTTCAGGCGCTTGAAATTAAGCCTAACAATGTAAGGCTGAAGGAGTCCAGCTTATTCAGTTTATCAAAAAGAAGGTTAAGAGGTGACTTGATCACGCTGGATAAATACTTACACCTAGCAAAGAAATCTGATGGTTGTTTTTATTTTTTTAAATTTGTGATGCCAAAAGCACCACAAAATCCAGTAGCTGGAAGCTGAATCTCTTTTAAGTAGTGTCTTTCTGGGTGCTCCATTTCAGGTGAACACGTACCCCATTTCCCCTTTTATTCCACACAAAATATTTTCCAGACATCTTTGGGCCCCCACAGAGAATGTATAGAGATTCACAGGCAAACCACCTTCATTTCCTTCTTGGCCACCCAGAAGTTTGAGAGGGAGTATCTAGTGTCCCAGCTTCAGCTTTTTTGTAGCTGACCTCAAGTTCTTTGTTCTAATTTTCATTCAGTTGTAGTTAATTCAGGGATTTTCCATTTATCATCATCAGTTCATTTGCTCAGTTTTGAAGTGTTTGTTTTAGGAATTGTCTTCATCTTATTGTACCAAGACACCTATGATTCAAGAACTGCCTTACCTGCTGGGAATATATCCTAGTCAACAATGAACATTGACAATGCATCCACTATCTGGGAGATGCACACAATCCAGCCTAATGTAAATTCTGTTCAGCTTTTAAAATCATATTTAATAAAAACTGACATTAAATGTAGGTTCCTTGTTATGGTCCTGTCACCCTGTATATGGATTTAAGAGTGAGCACACTGTCCCATCGGCTTCTGTACTCCATTTGCCTAAGTCTTCATAGGATGAGAAAAAAACTGGAAAGCTGAAAAGAATCTCATTGACCATTGTGGAGATCTCCTCTCCCAAGAAGGGTACTGCTGAAGTTACAGTCTTCTCAAGTACCAGTAGGTCCTTGAAGACCTTGAGGTTCTCAGAGACACATGGTACCAAGCATGTATCAATACCAAAGTCATCTGCCATGCTGTCAAAGTATGACTGCTCCAGTAGGGACCTTAAACACTCCCTCTAGAAAGTCTATAACATTGACAGCCATTTCTGTACTACCTTTCATAGGAAAACATGTGATACAGACTGCAACACAGGCACCTGCAAAACCAAAATCTTTGGTATTAGCGCTATCAACTAGAAAGTACCACAGAAATTATCAGTATCCTCCTGACTAGCATCAGTTGCTCTGGGATGCTGTCCAGGTGAAGCACAAAGTTATCTGGTACTGCATGAGTTTGGAGTCTCCCAAGACTTGTTGGTGACTGACATTCTGGAACCTGCTTTATTAGTGGGTATCAGATGGCTATCAGTGCCAAGATCTGCAAGGTCTTTAAGATCTTACCTTTTCCAATACCCCCTTATTGTCAAATATGACCTATACTTGGCAGACAACCATCCTCACTTCACTGTGTCTGTTCTTGCTCCATTCCTACTGCAGGAGATACTGCTCAGGAGTCATCTGATGTGAAGCACCCATAGGGACGCTACTCAGAGAAGAAGAAGAGGTTACCCACCTTGTGCAGGATCTGAACTTCTTTAAGCCATGTATCCCTCTTCATGCTCCTCTACCTACCCTTCTTCCCTTCCACTTCAGAATTATTTCTCATGAGTCTTCATAGTAGAGTGGGTGGTTCACCTGCACAGTGACATACATAGTGACACACAGCTTGAACGCCAGTTAATGTACAAGTTGAGTAGTTTCTCCTTGGATATGTTAAACCATGAAATAAAATTCAGTTTCCTAGCAGTAAAGGTATTGGAACGTTAGAATGGCATACTAGGGAAGGTGGTGGACTCACCATTGCATGGAATCTTTACAGTGCAATTAGACATATTTCTAAAATACATATTTTAATCCTGCTCTATGAAGAAATGTTATCTCCTCTGTGGAGTTCAGGCTGGGATGTCTGTGGTGGTCTCTTCTTGCCTTGGAATTTGTGAATCTATGAATTCCCCTGTTCATTCCATCCTGATGGGCCTTGAGAAGAACAAGTTACTCTGCATGACTGTCAGCATGCTCATAACACTTCAGCTTTGCTTTATGATAATGACTATTATCAAATCTCAGGTTTCAGCCCAGTATCTACATGGGCCAGCAATGAAACTGAGTGGTGGTCAGGGTAGTCACTTCCTTTGAAGCATCTTGGGTTGGCCACAGCTGGAGATGGGGATCTGGTCAGATTGGATCAGTGCTCTGTAAAGATTGGGAGAATTCTCTTTCTGAGATATTCATGTTTTGTGTCTTGTTCACAGGCTTGGAGTCTCAGTGATTTACCACATTTGGGGTTGGGAAGGAATGTTGCCCCAGATCAGATTGTCAAAAGCAGGTGAGCCAACAGAGTTGCTAAGCTCCTAGATAAGGTGCAGAGAGGCTGGCTCCATGGTCCAGGAAGGGGCAGGGCCTTCAACCAAAGGGATGGAGTTGGGGCAGCCAGTTCAGAGCACCGCCTTGACCACACCATGTCCCATCCTCACAGCCATACCTTTGCTCTGCCCCAGGGCTCTGACTGTGACTTAAAGGGCTCTGGGCTCCAGCTGTCACAGTAGTGGTGACTGGTAACGCTGAACCCATTTGAATTGCTGGGCCCCAGGGCAGTTACTCCTTTGCCCTTCCCCCATCAGCAGGCCTGGTGACAGAGCCTGGAGAAAGGGTACGGGGAGTGTCACCTTTGTCTGCAGCATCGCGTGTGGATAGTTGTTTGGTATCATCTGGGTGTCTCTTCCTAACAATTCCCATGTTACTGCACAGGCCTTGGGCATAGGTGACACCTTGGTCTCTTCAGTTATTTGTTTGTGACACACAATAGTTTAGTCTCCTGAGGACTAAAAATTTTCAATCTAGTTTAAGTTATTGGGCTCATTGTAAAGTTATGTGTGAAATTTAATGGCCTGTGATGTACAATAAGTCAGTTTAACAGATCTAATGGTCTCTTCTGGTCTTACATTTAACTACAGCTTGATTTACTTATTCTTAGCTGACTTTCTATATATTTCATGAATAAAATTCTAGGGCTAAGTTCTTTGATGTGGCAGAGTAGTATTCAGTGCTCCTTGAAGCGAGGAGCAAAGTGTTTGGCCACCTTTCTATCTCTGCAGTGAAGTGTGTTGGGTGTTGGTTAGGTCTTGAACACAGGTTGCTCTAAATTACCTCAATTCATAATCCCTAGGGATTACCACCATGTAACACAATGCAGCAACAGTCTCTCATATGTTGGTAGGTGCAGTAGAGCTACCTAATAATTTTTCTTGCTATTCTTTGAAATCCCTCCATTTGTATACATGTTCCTTGTAATAAGATGCTCTGAACTTAATTAAGTCAGTATTCTAGAAGCAATCTTGCCACAGTCCCAATACGCTGTTCCTTCCTTTCTCCGTGATGACCACTTCTGTGTATTCAACCCCCAACATGCATTGTTTTTTGTTATTTTTGCAACATCAAATTACAGCTTTGTAATCTATTTACTATTCACTATGGCTGTGTCTGCACTTGCATTCCTCTTTCTAAAGAGGTATGCAAATGAGGGACATCAAAAATGCAAATGAAGTGCAAATTTACATATCTGGCATCTCATTTGCATGTTGAAAGAAAGAAGGAAAGCTGTGTAGATGTGCCTCTTTCAAAAGTAAACCCCATCTTCGAAAGAACCCATTTTTATGAGAAGAAGGGTTCTTTCAAAGATGGAGTTTACTTTCTAAAGAGCTGAGTCTACACTGCTTTAATTCTTTCAAAAGAAGCTCTTTCAAAAGAAGAATATGCAAATGAGGTACCAGATATGTAAATCTGTACCTCATTTGCATTTTTCATTTCCCTCATTTGCATGCCTCTTTAGAAAGAGGAATGCAAGTATAGACACAGCCTAGCAGGCCTAGACTGATCCATTTCTACTCTCCCAAGTTCCCACCTAAATCTTGATATATTTGTTTCAAGCTCTTCTTCCTTCACCTTCCCCCCAGCCCTGCCAGAATGTTAGGTGCCATGTTTCAGGCTTTTTTCATGCCCACATTCTGGTGTCAGAAGGTATTATTTCTCTGTATTAGCTGATGTTTCTGACACCTGACAATTAAGATTAATCAAAAAAATGTATTAATGTTCTGTTTACTCACCTTCAGAATGCTTGTTATTGAAAGAGCTATATACGATTGGGCCTAACAGGGCCATCCTACCCTCGCCAGACTCAACAAAATACATTGGCTGTTCATTACCTCAACTTTTCATTCTTTCTATTGGTTTGCAGTCCATATGACAACATCCCTTCACCATATACATTTAGGCTGTGTCTACACTAGCCCAAAACTTCGAAATGGCCATGCAAATGGCCATTTCAAAGTTTACTAATGAAGCGCTGAAATATATATTCAGTGCCTCATTAGAATGCTGGCAGCCGCAGCACTTCGAAATTGACACGGCTCTTCGCCGCACGGCTCGTCCAGACGGACCTCCTTTTCGAAAAGACCCCACCAACTTCGAAATCCCCTTATTCCTAGGGAATAAGGGGATTTCAAAGTTGCTAGGGTCGTTTCGAAAAGGAGCTGCGTGGTGACAAGCCGCGTCAATTTCGAAGTGCTGCGGCTGCTGGCATTCTAATGAGGCACTGAATGTGTATTTCAGCGCTTCATTAGTAAACTTCAAAAGTTTTGGGCTAGAGTAGACACAGCCTTATTTTGCAAATATGATTTTGTGAGAAACTACATTGTGTTTTTTACTGAAATACAAAGAAGACTTATAGTTATGGATTAAGAAGCATTTATTTCAGTGTGAGGAAGAAGATGGAGAGGCTGACCCAAGAACTGTGCAAGTTATAAAGGAAGTGGGGATGTCAAAAAGGAAAACATGTTGGAAAATATGCCTTTGACTGGAGCACTTTGCAGTTAGAGGACTTGAAGAGCCAGCCCTATCTGATGGGATTAACTAAATGAAGAAGAGGAGGTGCAGTGGCATATAATTCCACACACACATCTCAGTATGCTTGGCAGACGTGTATAAATATTGTATCTGTGCATTCAGATCCGGTATTTGTATGAATATATGACCAGCTAGATACCACCCTGACTAGGGGCATGCAAAAAGACCTGTTCTGCCCACGAACTGGCTGACACTCCCTATAGAGTGAAGATAATCAGGCTTTTCTGATTGATCTGATACTTCACAGGAGCTGGATATCAGGAGTGTGCTCTAATAGGACTAAACATTCAAAGTGAGGCTCAGCAACTGTGCATATTCAGCAAAATGTGTTTGTAAAAATCAGGTGTTTTCACAAATCATGGACAAGTAAGTATAAACTGGTTATATGTGCGCATGCACATACTGACTGCATGTAGACAGCAGGGGTCAGATTCTCACAACTCAGAACCTGGGAGAATGCAGTCTGCAAGAGGGGTCAGGCTACCCTATTGGTGGCAACAGTAAACAGAATCTTTGCAGCCCTGTGTGCTGCAGCCCAGCATGGACACTCCTATCTCACTTCCCAGTTTATCTTTGCACTGAGGGTTGTGAGGTGGTCTTTGAGAGGCAGCCTTATAGACTCCTTCCATGGCCAAAATGGGGCTTTTAGAACCTTTTTATAACACACCTGGGCTGCGTCTACACTAGCCCATAACTTCAAAAAGGCCATGCAAATGGGCATTTCGAAGTTTACTAATGAAGCGCTAAAATACATATTCAGCACCTCGTTAGAATGCTGGCAGCTGCGGCACTTCGAAATTGACGCAGTTCGCAGCCGCGCGGCTCATCCAGATGGGGCTCCTTTTCAAAAGGATCCCAGCAAATTTGAAATCCCCTTATTCCTGGGATTTCGAAGTTGCCATTGGTGGGTGCCTTTCAAAAGGGAGCCTCGTCTGGACGAGCCGCGCGGCAGCGAGCCGCATCAATTTCGAAGTGCCACAGCTGCCAGCATTCTAATGAGGCGCTGAATATGTATTTCAGCGCTTCATTAGTAAACTTTGAAATGGCCATTTGCATGGCCATTTTGAAGTTTTGGGCTAGTGTAGACACAGCCCAGGTGTTTGTCCAATATAAAGAGGGCAGAGCAGGGATGAGGCTGTCACCAGACATTTTTGTACAGGAAACACTGGACAACATGTTCTTGTGCTTTGGAATCATACTTACTTCAGCTGATGAAGAAATCCAATATGGGTTAAATATGGGTGAAATCCAACATGGTTTAAATCAAACCCATGTATTTCCAGTGAAGCATTTCATTGTTTGGAAATGAGCTTTTAAGAACTGAGGTACAAGTTTGAGAAGAAAAAGTTAGCTTTGAAAAAAAAACCTCAGAATTCAGCAAACCATGGGTGAACGTGTATATGCAAGGTCTGATTAATTTAAGAACTGCAAACATGGATACATGTGAGACAGACGAGATTGTCTATGGCCATTGCAGGTTGTTTTATCCATGCTTTATTTTGTTTGTGGATTTTTCATAAAAGGTGTTAATGCACCTTGCACCATGATTAATAGCAATATGTAAAATCTGCCCACACCTTGCCCTGTTGTGGGCTCTTGCTTCTCAATTGCTGGGTCAACTTGACATGCTTTCAAGTTTGACTTTTGTGTGTCTTTATATCTCTTGGACTGGCCACCCAGGAGACTGGGAGCCTACCCTTAGATGACCATAAAAAGTGCCCGGACTAATGTAGATAGGCTTTTATGAGTGTGTTTTGAATGCCACACACCTGACAATGATAAAACTGGAGTAATACTATAGTTAATCAGATCCTAGAACTTGAAAACTAAATAACTATATTTGGTACATTTATCCATGGATATTATTTTTGTTTGTTTTTTGTCTGATCAGATTTTCTTAACTTCCAAATTTGACAACATGATACATGCAAGAAATAATTACAAATAATACATACTCACCAGAAATGTGGTGTTCACATTATGAAAAAGCTATCAGCACAATTTTAACAGCTCATTACTCTGTGGCTTATCAAATGAATGACTAAAGAGGTTACCAGTAATTTTATCCATTTATTTTTACTTCTTATTTGACATTAATGCAGAAATAGGTGAATATAATTAAAATGCTTACTGTCTCCTGTTTTTTTTTTCCAAATATCTTTTAAGAGATTTTGTTAAAAAACATATGTTTTGAAAGAAAAGCAAATGTTCAACATCAGGTCATTTTTTTTCTTTTTTAGAAAATTACTGCATATGCTGTTCACACAGAACTCTTTCGTTCTAGAATAAAACGTGAAGCTCATGTATTAATTCACAAAAGATCCATTATTCCATTTTTCTCCTGTCCAAGTAACCCCATTTTTCCATTATATACCCTAAAGGAGCATGAACAATAAAAGTGCTGACAAATTATTCCAAACTCTGCAGTAGTATTTGTCAAACCTAAACTATTCACAAACTCCTGTGAAATTACTATAGCAACTATACATTTACATAACTGTTCTCTCTCTCTCTCTCTCTCTCTCTCTCTCTCTCTCACACACACACACACACACACACACACACACACACACACAAAAAATATCCAGCCTTGCCAACTCCCATCTATTTCCAGGGATTGTCCCCGTTATCTACATTCCAGTTGAATTATTCTATGTGAACAGCGTTTACCTGTTTACCTGCATTTACCTGCGTTTACCTGTTTACCTGCGTTTACCTGTTTACCTGCTCCTCCCACTGGCATAGAGTGATCTGACTGCTTACAAACCAGCCAGGTGACCTTCTCTTCTTCTCCTACTAGCCCCAAGCTTTCCCACCCTCACTTTACTCATCAGTTTTCTCTCAGGGAAGGTCAATACTTAAAATGCTCCATTGGTGAAACTGCATCATGACAGCTGCACCACTGCTACACCAACTGGATAACTGCTCTGAACAGTTTAGTTAATACGCCTCTGCAAAACATGTCACTGTGTGAGCAGAAGAATCTCTTCCACCAATGTAGCACAGTCTACATTTGGGATCTGTGTCAAAGAACCACATCACTCAGGATGTTTCATACCCATGAGTGATGTAGTTATATCAATTTAAATCTGTATAGATCTGCCGTAACTGAAGAGTACAGAAGACAGAGTGGATTAGCCAGTTCTACTCTGAACCAAGAGAGGAGGCAGTTAATGACACCTGTGCTGACTTGCATCCTCTCATCAGCGGTAGCACGAGACAGCTCCTCATCTTCTGGCAAAATGATCCAACGATAGGTCAAGAATACTACAGAATTACATGTGTGTGCTTGAGAAATGAGGAGAATGAGAGTGGAGGGTGAGGGACACTGATGAAGGGAAGTGAGGGGAAGGTAAGACATGCAGAGTGAGACCCCTTGATCTGGGGGAAAAGGAAATTTCAGTAGTAAAGGTAGGGATGGAGTGAAGAAAGGGGAAATCAGTAGGAGAGTGGAAGTAAGGAAAGAGAATAAGAAAGTACGGGGATGAAGAGAAGTGGGAATGTTGCTAGCAGTAATACGAGAGTATTGAATCCAGTTCTGGGCCTTCCAATATAGAAAGGCTGTGGATGTAATGAAGCAAGTCCAGCAGAGTGCAGTGCAAGTTATTAGGGAACTGGAGTGTATGACTTATGAGGATAGGCTGAGGGATCTGGGGTTATATAGTTTGCAGAAGAGAAGAGTAGTAGGAGATTTGATAACAGCCTTCAACTTCCTGAAGAGGGGCTCTAAAGAAGATGGAGAGAGACTGTTCCCAGTAGTGATGGATGGCAGAACAAGGAGCAATGGTCTAAAGTTACAAAGTGGGAGGTGTAGGTTGGATATTAGGAAAAATTATTTCACCAGGAGGGTAGTGAAGCACTGGAATATGTTACCTAGAGAGGTGGTGGAATCTCCATACCTAGAGGTTTTTAAGTTCTGGCTTCACAAAGTCCTGTCTGGGATGATTTAGTTAAGGTTGATCCTGCTTTAGGCAGGGAGCTGGGCTAGATGTTCTCATGAACTCCCTTCCAGCCCAAGGATTCTATAATTCTAGGAGTTAAACATGTTGCGGAATGGAGAGGTTTTGTGGGAGGAAGAAAAGCAAGGGGAACTTGGCCAACACGGAATGAGAAAGGGAAGAAAGAGGAGAGAGAAATGGAAGGATGAAGCAGGACAGGGATCAAAATAGAATGGAAGGGAGAACTGGAAAGAATGAGGGAAAAGGTAAGTTACAGAAAAGAGTGAAGATCAGAGATGAGAGGAGAGAAGGCGGAGATTGTACCGAAATGGAAGAAAGGAGAAAAATAAGACAATGCACCAAGTTAGTGGATTCAGTTTGGGTTAATTTATGCTTCTTTATGATATGTAGTGCTAATGACCTTTAGTTTTGCAAGTGACAGAAGTCCCACTGTTGTCTGATTGTTTTGAGCTCTTGCATTAAGAAGCTTGGGTTGCTGCAGCGTATATACTGGCTGCCTTGGCACAGCTTTTTGTCATTAGCAGGTCTACCGATGGAGGGTGGGGTGGGGAAAAGAGGGCAGTTGTGTTTCAAAGGGGAATGGAGCACTGAACACTGCTGCTGCTGCTGTGTTGGCAGCCGTGTCAGTGGCCAGAACTCCAAATCCCTTTGAAATGCAGTGCCAGTGCGGCTGTGAGGAAGTCGGGGGCAGACGGCAATGCTACAGTCTGGACAGTGCTGAAGGCTGACTGCTCTTTGACCCACCCCTTCCAGTCCTCTGGGAACCTTCCCACCTGGCTCCAGGGCCCACAGTGGCTGCTGGTGCCACTCATCATTAGTTTCTACAGGATGTTTAACTCCCTTTTCCATTTGTGTCATGAATCTCTGTGTGACTGCCACTTGTAGCATCTTCTATTAGATGGACATTGGTTTGGTGCTCTGACTCGTCTTTGAAGAATTGCATCCCACCATGCGTGTGCACACACATGGGCTCCTTGTTTTAAAAATGTTTTTGTGTGTTATTCCAGGAATCACACTAAAGGACAGAGAGATTCTCTGCCACTGGTGAAGCTGCTATCCCTCTCTGGTTTCTATTGAACAATTCCTTCTATTTTATCAGTATTCTTTTTTAAATGAGCAGTGTCCAAGTTGTTCAAACAAGTGCATTTCCTGGACGCTTAGATTAATGAGATTTCCTTTTTTGACACCATGGGAGACAGCAATTTTATTTGAAAACACAAACAGCTGAATATATTCACATGCTACAGTGCCAAATATAGCCCTGATTTACTGACATCAATAAGATTTGTACCCTCGCATGCCGAGGCTAAATTCAATCCAGATTAGTTTTTCTTTCTCATTGTTCAGAAAATTTTCACCTCTAGGAATTAATGTACAGCATTAGTTACAGTGCAACCTGGTAGTGTAGTTTACTGAACCTTTGTTAACACAAACTACCAGTTAATTTATAGTGATCATTGCCAGTACCAAACCATTAGCCTTAGGCTTTCAATATTTTTCTCTTTGCTTCTCATCAAGGCTATGCAATGTCGTAAGTATACAACCTTCCCCTCAATACTGTCATCCAGATTTAAAGAAGCTATGTAAGATGGTAACTCTCTTCACACCCTCTTGAGGAGGAAGACTTTAAATCTATATTCTAGGAGCAGTGAATTCTAAAGATAGATTTTGAAGTCCTACTCCTCTATTTAGCTGTTTCTGGGGTTGTCAAGACCACTGGAAAATTAGCATTTCACTTTAATTTCCCCGCGAGTTGTCAAGTATCAGAGGGGTAGCCGTGTTAGTCTGGATCTGTAGCAGCAACGAAGGGTCCTGTGGCACCTTCTGTTAGTCTATAAGGTGCCACAGGACCCTTCGTTGCTGCTTTAATTTCCCCGTAATTTTTACATTGATGTCTTTTCAAATTATACTAGCGCCACATAGGACTTCAGTGATGTGTCCACCTCCTTTGAATGATACTAAACTAATGATGCATGTAAGAAATTATAGTCCAAAATACCCCCATATGATGTTCATTAATCAATAGGTTTTGGGATGTTTCCTGATCTCTCTTGTTTCTGACTGGCTTACTCAACCATGTTGAAACATTTGTTTCCAAAGAGCTTCAGGACAGTGTATATAGTTCCGTAAATGTCTAAATTGTTTTGCATCTACATTTTCTCTTCATGGTAGATTCTGTAGCTAGGTAATGAAGAACAAGTGATTTCATGTGATGCTGGAAGACTAACAGTAACCTTCGTGTTGCTATTAGCACATATTTAGAGTTGTAGAATCATGAGACCAAAATTTTGCTTTTTGATATTCTTCCAACTCTCATGGATTCAGTTTAGCTCCAATTCATTACAAATGTCATTAATATCTGACTGGTACATGCGTCCATGAATTTCAAACAAATATAAGTAAAGATATTAAAATACTATTACAGATTTTTATTTTCTTAATGTCTACAGGAACCATGTCAATTGTGGTACAGAAAAAAATATTGCTGTTCTGTTACTTTTGGGGAAAATATAAATAGACAAAGATAATTGTAGCCTATACTTGCTGAGAACTACGTCCTGAAAGAAATCTTCTCTAGACTCCCTCTTTTGGGCTTCAAACAGGTCCCCAACTTCTCCAAGCTCATCATCAGAATCAAGCTCCGTACAGACAAGGACACACCAAGTCAAGGCATCACCAGACCCTACCAGAACTACAGGTACCAAACCTATAGACTTATCTCCACCGATTTGATGATCAAATTGCCTGCAATACACTTTTCAAAATCCCTGGGTCCTACATATGCCTATTATAATATCTGGTGTACACCATTCGATACACTAAATACTCCAATAACATCTATGTGGGTAAAACCAGGTAATCACTATACTCTTAAATTAACTCACGCAGAAAAATAACAGAAGACCACATCTCCTGTGGGTGAACAATTTTCACGGATTGATCGCTTTGTAGCTGATGTCTCAGTTGTCATTCTCAAAGCAAATCTGAGCAACGTCTTCAAAATAGAAGCCTGGAAACTTAAATTCTTAACATGGACCAAGTTTAGGGCTTATTACAACTATGAAGAGCCACCCCCTCAGCAGCTTTTCTCTCCTTCTCCTCTCCCTGTAACTGGAAAGGTGTTAATGGACTACTTCACCTTCAGTGGTCCCTTGAAATATGCATTAACTACTTTTTCCTAAGTAATCTGTTCCACTTTGTATTTAGCTGCAACATTCAGGCTATGTCTACTCTGCATCTTATGGGCCGTGTCTACATGTGCACGCTACTTCGAAGTAGCGGCGCCAACTTCAAAATAGCGCCCATCACAGCTACACGTGTTGGGCGCTATTTTGAAGTTGAAATCGATGTTAGGCAGCAAGACGTCGAAGTCGCAAACCCCATGAGGGGATGGGAATAGCACCCTACTTCGAAGTTGAACGTCGAAGTAGGGCACGTGTAGACAATCCACATCCCGCAACGTCGAAATAGCGGGATCCGCCATGGCGGCCATCAGCTGAGGGGTTGAGAGACACTCTCTCTCCAGCCCCTGCAGGGCTCTATGGTCACCATGTGCAGCAGCCCTTAGCCCAGGGCTTCTGGGCAGCTGGGAATCCATGGTGCGTGCACAGGGTCTGCAACCAGTTGTCGGCTCTGTAGATCTTGTGTTGTTTAGTACAACTGTGTCTGGGAGTCTGGGAGTCTGCCCTGTGACCCTGTCTGCAGCTGTTCCTGGCACCCTTATTTCGATGTGTGCTACTTTGGCGTGTAGACGTTCCCTCGCAGCACCTATTTCGATGTGGTGCTGCCCAACGTCAAAGTTGAACGTCGACGTTGCCAGCCCTGGAGGACGTGTAGACGTTATTCATTGAAATAGACTATTTCAGTGTCACTACATTGAAATAAGCTATTTCGGTGTAGCATTCACGTGTAGACGTAGCTATGATGTCATAACTCGTTGCTCCAGGGTCTGCTTTATTCACACTTCTGAGCAATATAAGTTACACTGACATAAGCGTCAGTGTGAACAGGACTGTAACAGAGGGAGTGCTTCTCCCACAGACATAGCTACCGCCTCCTGCATGTCACAACATATCTACTGGAGAAAACTGCTTCATGCCTGCCTGCTTTGAGCTAGAAAAGAAACAGAAGTTTTTTTCTGGAGACAACAATCTTGTTTGCAATCTATCCCATTCCTTGAGGTAATACCTGTTTGAGTACAAGATTGGACTGCCTTCCTTGAAGACAACAGGAGAAGACCTGAAAGCATCAATCCTAGAGACCTCACAGAATAAATAACTAATGTAAAATGCAGGTCGAATGCGTAATGGTGGAGGTACTTAAGAACTGTTGGGAGATCTGTGGGTGTGAAGGTGATACTTCATATCTGCTGAAGCTCTGTTGGGGCAGTAATTTAGGTTCACATAAGGTTGCTTTGGAGTTTGGGGTTGAAACAAAAGCATTGAAAAATCTACCAGTTTGGGTTTCTGCATCAATAAAAGTCAAACTCAGTGAAATTTGATGCCAACTATATATTTTCTTGAGTTACACAATAATGCTAAAAGCATTCCATACTCTAGTGCCCTACATCAGTTTTCTCCAATGTCCATGTAAAATGAGTTATACTTTTAGTCACTCAGGGTATGTCTACTCAGCAAAATTATTTCAAAATAACTTTGTGAGCATCCACATGACACAACTCCTATTTCAAAATAATTTTGAAATAGCAGACAGCTTATTTTGAATTTGGTAAACTTCATTGTACTAGGAATAGTGCCTATTCCAAAACAGATATTTTGGAATAGGGGTTGCATAGACAGAAAATTGGTACTACTTCAAAATAAACTATTCCAGAACAGTTTATTCCAGAATAATTCTGCTATGTGGACACACTAGTTCAGATTAGAACCCCTGGAATTGCGGCCTGGGGCTCTAATACAAAATAGGCTCTATGATGTGTAGACACACTATTTCAGCATAAGGTTTGCTTATTCTGGGGCTTCCCTGTAGTGTTGATGCATTATTCTGGAACAGCTTGTTTTGGAATAATAACTAAATTAATAAATAATAAGATTCTGGAATAACCTTGTTGTGTAGACATACCCTCTGATACATCTTCAGAAAAGAGCTTTTTAATATGCATATTTTAAAGAGAAATAGTCTGTGATTCTGGTAATTTTTGTGCTGAGGAATTTAGTCCAGCAGAAACTGAATTGAAACCACCAACTCTTTTAGGCCATTGGACAGTTACTGGATGTTGGTCACCATAGATCTGGGCAAGATTTACCCTGGCAACTTAAGAGTGATACATTTTATATCCCATTGTCCATTGTGTTTAGAAACTTTTAGGTGACTTGTGTTCTCTGAATGCAGTTTGCAAACTGGAAAATATGGATTAAATACTATTCTATTTCTTGTTCCTCGGAAGTTGGAAATTCATCTCCCCTTCCTGGAAAGCTTAAGCATACATTACCGTATAGATGAAGCAAATGTAGCCTTTTACATATCTGACTCTGTCAGAGGGGAAAAGGACAGAACAACTTAAACATGATCAGTGTGTTTTGAGAAATGAAATATAATGCATCTGATTTGCCAGCGAGAAATTCCAGTCTTTTCTCATTTCCCATGTTCAGGTTCTTAGGTTTAAAATGTGTGATATTTTTGTATGCATTTATTATTAATGCCATAGGAAAGGTAAGGTGCCTTGTACAAGTTGAGTTCTTCAAGGATTCTTAGTGAGCTACCTAAAGTGGTCATAAAGTACTAGCTAAAAGTACAGTTTGAAATGTATTATTCTGCACTGATTAGGTTTATATCAAAGAACCTCCGTATACACTGACCATGGCGAGAGAAAATGATATAATGAAATTGGAATCCTTTTTCATTCAGGTATTGTGTTATATGCAGTGTAGCAAGAAATGGTTTTGCATGACAGTACACATGTAAATGTCAGTGCATATGTCACTGGCAGTGTATATGGCTGTTATTCAGGATTCACAATGATCACATTGGAGAAAACTGTCTCTGTTACACTAAATAAACGTGCTCAGTAAAAATTGCTAGCAATTTTTTTCTAGACATATAATGACACGGTAAGAGTGCAAAACAAAACTACCAGAAACAAACCATTTCTCAAGCAGTAATATCTACAGGACAAGTGATCTAAATTGCTGTAACAGGGAGAGTTCATCATTGCACTGCAAAAGAACTTGAAATATTACCTAAAGGCAATTGAAATACTGATTCCAAGCTTTGAAATAACAGCAACAAATTTACCTACAGACAGAAGATGCATGGAAGCAATAAATGAATTATACAAGTCTTACACGTGCAATCTGATTATTCTGACCAAAGTGTTAATTGGATCCTAACTGCCAGATCTGATATCTGCAGTCTTGTAGTGGGAAACCTTTCAAAGTGATGAACTGTAATTCACTGAGCTGCTTGAAGCACTTGTAATTTACTGCATGTCATGCTATGAAGAGCCTGACCTAATGGACTTTACATTACCTGTAATGCTGGAAACCTTTCAATGAAACTAGTTTACCACTAGTAATAGTGAAAGTCTATTGAGACAGAGGGAACAAAACTACATCTTAAACACTGTTTTATATCCATATAAAAGGTTGGTCATTAAACGAAAGGTGAGCAACTCAAGAAAAGTCAAATATTTAAATCAAAATGTTTCTCCGTGCTGAGGTGCCTGATAAATTTTAAATTAAGTGGAAATGATTAATATGAAAAAGAGAACCTGGCATAATTCTGTTACCTAAATGGTGTGGAATATGTTGTGCTTCAGATGGTTATGTATGAAATTCTCTTTTATGCAAATTATATGTTTAAAAAGAGGTTGTAGGGGATAACCATTATAAACTTCTGTATCTTAACTCAATATACAGGGAAATCCAGAATAAAATATAGTGTAGTTATTGAATGGCAGTTACAGCCCAAATTACAGCCAAGGAGGGTAGTGGGTGGGTGCAACCTAGAAGAGGATGAGTCTCTGTCTTCCTAGCACTCCTGTAAGGAGATGACAATATTGCAACAGACTGTACTGGTTTAAAATAAGCAGTGGTTTTTTTCCCCTTTTTTTTAAATAGGAGAGCCAGTATTCAGCGGCTCCCCACAGCCCTCCCAGCCAGTCCCATGGCTGGGACTGCTGAGGTGCCAGTACTCAGTACCAGCAAGTACCATCATGAAAAAAGCGTTGATATAAGGAAGGTCAGCTGCCGATGCCACAGAGATGGTATGTCTAGATAAACTGGGACTGCCAGGAGACTGGTGTTGAGAGTAAGCACAAGTTTGCTTTCTCCTAAACTTTCTCTGATATTTCTAGGGTTACCATCATCTCAATAACTAGCCACTTTTCCTAATGTTGCTTCAAAGGTTTGCTTACCATTTTCTCACTAAAGACATTATGCCAGTTCCTACCCTGTGCACGACGGCACCCAAACCTCCTTGCTTCCCAACAGACTCTGGTTCTAGATGCCTTAATTGAATCCAGATGTATTGTAGTCATTGCAAACAGAGGAGTATAACACTCGGTATATATGGACTGTCAAAAGAGGATTATATTCTC